>NW_016809273.1:3356582-3360559 GCF_001698545.2 Rhinopithecus bieti
GCATTCCTAATCTTTCCTGGTTGTGTGACAGGAACCCGGTTTTAGTTGAACTAAGGAGCAAAATTCTGAAAGACTATTATGCCATGTCTTTACTCTTTTATCGAAAATCACACACACACACACACCATGTATGTGACTCTTTTGAGCTTGTTCTTGTGCTGATAACAAGCTAGAAAAACATAAGAACATCTCTGCCTTATAGCTGCCTGTAATCCTCTATAAGATTATGTAGGTTCATTAATTACTCAATAATTTAAACACTGATACGTTAGTATTATGTTAACAACTGTTTCTAAAGTGCAAGTTACAAACTTCATTGATTCATAGGATATACAATGAAGTTACAAACTTCATTGATTCATAGGATATACACGCTATTAAAAGTTACTCCAAAGGATTCTGTAACTTTTTTAGTAGAACCCATGTTTTCAATTTTAGTTTTAAAATTTCAAATATAGAGAGAACTTGAAATAATTTTAGAGTGAATACTATATTCTAAGAACCTAGATTTGACCATTAAAATTTTAACTATAAATCTTTTATATCTATCAATATATGCACAGACATCTACTTTAAAATTAAATCTTAATGGAACCTCAGTATTTCCTAAAACAGATAATAAATGCAGTGCTTCTCTGATCACAAGAGAGCTCAAGGCCCAAAAGTCTACTTGTTCTGGTTAACACTTCCCTGACGGACCTGACCTCTTTGTCAGTTCCACTGTGCACAATTTGACAACCAATAATCTAGTCAAAGCCTCCTCATTATTTTGAAGATCAAAAAACAAAACAAAACAAAACGAAGATGCAGTGACTTGCTGCAATGAATGCAAGGCTGCCTTTTAAGCTGTTGCCAGACCTGAAACTAGAATTTATTTTCTCTGTCTTTGTTGCTGATGTACCACTGCTTAAAATCACTTTGAGTTGCTTAAATAAGTGTCAGGATAGCCTCATCCATCTGCATATTTTGTATTCTGAAAGCATTCCAACTAGTGTGGTGCTGGTTAGAATGAGTATGTAGTCCAGGTTCAGTGGCTCATACCTGTAATCCTAGCACTTTGGGAGGCCGAGGTGGGCAGATCACGAGGTCAGGAGTTCGAGACCAACCTGGCCAATATGGTGAAACCCCGTCTCTACTAAAATACAAAATTAGCTGGGTGTGGTGGTGCACACCTGTAGTTTCAACTACTTGGGAGGCTGAGGCAGAAGAATCGCTTGAACCTGGGAGGCGGAGGTTGCAGTGAGCTGAGATGGCACCATTGCAGTCCAACCTGGGCAACAGAGCAAGACCCTGTCTCAAAAAAAACCCCAAAAAACCCAAAATGAGTGTGTAATAGCTTAGCCCATGTGTTACAAAGTAGTTATTTTGGGCAAAGGTCAGGGTTATATTTTGGCTTTGAGAGCAAAGGTAATTCTGGGGATCATCAAAAAATTAAATCTTACCATAGGCTTAGATCATTGTACAAATACTCTTAAGTAGCATCTTTTCCTTTGTGTTAGATCACTTTATTCTTGGGTTTACTCATGCATTTATTCATACGGCTTCTCTTTGGTAGTCTTACCTTCTTAAGTCAGCTGCATAGCATTTGCTTTTTTTAAATACAGGACTTGGATATTTACGATTTCCTCTATGGAAGTATTTTCCTTTAGCTTTTCAGAGGTTGACTTCTTAACCTCCAGGCTCCCATTAAATATCACTTCCTCAGAAATGCCTTGCTTGGCCCACTTTAGGCTGTCTCACTCAGTCACTGCAAAACACATCACTTACTGCATTTCTTTCATAGCACTTATCACCATCTGTAATTATCTGGCTTTTGTTTTGGTTTTTTATTTTGCTTTGATATTCAACACATGTTGCATGAGAGCCGGACCAGAACAAAAGCCTGGCTTACAGTTAATGCTCCTTTATCCATATCTTTGTGTTTATTTGAATATCTACTATGAATATCTACTATGTGGCAGTCATGGTTTAGACTCCAAAATATTACAACAGATAAAATAAACAAAACCTTTGCTTTTATGAATTTTACATTTTCATAAGGGACGGCAAAGACACACCATGTAAGTAGGTAAATAAAATGACAAAATCTACAATAAATTGAAACATAGGGAGGATGGAGAGTGATGGAAGGTGAACTTTTAAACATAGTAGTGAAGTCAGGTACCGTGGCTCATGCCTGTAAGCCCAGCGCTTGGGTAGTCTGAGGCCAGGAGAATTGCTTAAACCAGGAGTTTGAAACTAGCCTGGGCAACTTGGCAAAATCCCATCTCTACCAAAAAAAAAAAAAAAAAAATTAGCCTGGTATCACAGTCCTCGCCTGTAGTCCCAGCTATTTGGGCGGTTGGGAGGCTGAGGTGGGAGGATTGCCTGAGTCCAGGAGTTTGAGGCTGCAGTGAGCTGTGATCATGCTATCTCACTCCAGCCTGGGCAACAGAATGAGACCCTATCTCAAAAAATAAAAATAAATAAATAAATAAACATGCTGTCAGAGAAAGTGTTCTTGGGAGGTGCTGTTTCAGTACTAGTATGAATAAAGTGAGGGAGGAAGTCATTGAGACATCTGGGAGATGAGCCTTCCAGACAGAAGAAATAGCATATGCAAAATCCCTGAGGTTTTTGTCGTGTTCAAAGGACAAGAAAAATTTCATTAAGCCTGGAGAGAAGGGACTGCAATACAAAATCATAAGTGAGATATTCAGGGACCATGTAAAACCTTTATATTGTATTTATAAAAAGAGATGATAGCATCAGAGGTTTCTGTAGAGAGCAATTATTGATTTTATTTATATCGGGCAAGAGTCACTCTGGTTAATGCGTGGAGAACAGCATGACACTGGGGTGTAAAAGTAGAACAAGAACTAGTTAGAAGGATGCTGAATAGTCCAGGTCAGAGATGTTGGTGCCATTGAGGCAGGAGAATAGGCTCTGGGGGCCAGGAACCTAAGGATTTCCTGGAATTAAATCAAATGGAAAAAACCCCAACTTTCTAAGACCAAGTGAATAACTTTGTAGCTCCAGCTATGACAGGAAACATCCTCTTCATTTGCATAGGGTGTACACCAAGTAAATAACTTTGTAACTTAACTTCATCCTCTTCATTTACAAAGGGTGTGCACCAGGCAACCAATGGGAAACCTCTATAGGATATTTAAACCCCAGAAAATTCTGTAACCGGGCTCTGAGCCGCTTGCTCAGGTGCACTCCCACCCTGTGGAATGTGCTTCTGTTTTCAATAAATCTCTGCCTTTGTTGCTTCATTCTTTCCTTGCTTCATTTGTGCGTTTTGTCCTATTCTTTGTTCAAAATGCCAAGAACCTGGACACCCTCCACCAGTAACACATGGTTTGGGCAGTGGAATAGGTAAAATGTGATCAGAATTGGGGTATGTTCTGAAGGAAGTAACAGCAAAATTTGCTCATGGATTGGGGTATAAAACTACATTTTCTTTATCCATTCTCCATCTTTCCGTGAACATTTGCGTTATTTTCACATTGGGCTCTTAAGAAGTTAGCCTTAAACACGAAGGAAATCCTACCATTTATGACAACATGGAGAACCTGGGAGACATTATGCCAAATGAGGTATCTGTGACACAGGACAAATACTGCATGATTCCACTTACATGAGGAATCATTTTAAATTAAGTAGAAAATAGAATGGTGGTTTCCATGAGCCAGTGGGATGGGGACATGGGGATTTGTTGTTTAATGGGTACAAGTTTTCATTTGTATGAGATGAATGAAGTTCTAAAGATCTCCTGTACAACATAGTGCCTGTGGTTAATGATGTATTGGACACTTAAATGTTTATGAGGATAAAGCTTATGCTAAATGTTCTTACCACATAAACAAAAGCAAAAGAGATACATCAAAATTTTGGAGGTGATGGAAATATCTATTACATTGATTATGGTGATGATTTCACAGGTTTACAAATATGTCCAAACTGATCAAACTGTATTAAATGGGGCATTTTTT
>NW_016809273.1:3360566-3376179 GCF_001698545.2 Rhinopithecus bieti
TTTTATAAAATTTCCAAATAGAGAACAATTTTTTAAATGGGGGGTTTTTTTTTTTTTTTTTTTTTTTTTTTTTTTTTTTTTTTTTTTTGCATAGCAGTTATACCTCAGTAAAGCTTAGTAATTTTGATAGTGTATAATATATTGGCCATAAGTTTTAAAAAAATTAATGCAATTTTTTTTTTATTCTGAGAACTGGAAAAGTGCCGTTCTTATTTATTGAGAAAAGGAAGAGGTAGGAACGAACAGGGAAGAAAAATAGAGTTTGGTTTTGGACGTGTTAAATTTGAGGCATCCAAGAGAATAAATTAAGGAGGCAGATGGATCTAAGAGCCTGAAGTTCAGAGGAAAGACTGGAGAAACTAAATTGTGAGTCATAAGTATAAAGATGGCATATACACAAGGAGAAAGTGTAGGGTCACCTAAGGAATGGGGACAGATAATTGAAAGAAGATATCCCAGGAAAGATCTTCTGCATTTAGAGTTTGGGAAGAAAATAAAGATTCAGCAAAGGAAACACTGAAATAGGAGGCAAAGTGAGGTAGGAGGAAAAAAGTGTATGGTATCACATAATGCAGTGACAGTATTTCTAGAAGAAAGGAGTGATCAGCTACTTCAAATGTTAGTTAATAGGCAGAATAATATAATAATGAAAAGTGGCCATTGAGTCTTTTCATGTAGAAGTCACCACTGACCTTGACAAGAATGGATTTGGTGATTAGGGATAATTAAAAAAAGGATGTAAGAATAACAAATAGAGACAGCATTTAAAATTTTGTCATAAAAGAGTAGATAAGGCAGTGCTAACTGAAGAAGGATGTGAAATAGAGATTATTGTTAAATGCCAGAATTATCACAAAAATATTTATTTAATGACAGAAATTATCCAGTGAAGAAGACATTAATGATGAATGAGGTTAATGATGAATGTGGAGACAACTGCAGAAATGATATTCTAGAGTGAGCAAGAGGTGATGGTACAAACAAGAGGAGAAAGAACAATTCATCATTAAGTTAGGGAAAGACAGTGGGACAAGAATTAAGAACATTTTGTTAAGGGAGTTAGTTAAAAGAATCTAAATTGGTTAGGGAGGAAAATGAGAATACAGGGGAGAAGGGTCAACAAATCGAAAGTGTCTATGTGGTTAAAGAGTTAGTGATATCAGGGCTATTTGAGGGAAATGAGGTTTAATACGGCCAGATAAGAAAAAAAATCAGAGTGGGGAAGCTATTCATAACGGAAAAGTCAAGAGTGGAGCCATTTTTCAATTTTTTATAATGCCTCAGGAAATTCTATTTTAATTAATTAAATAATCTGTGTATTCATCAAAACATATATTTATGTATTCATTCTTTATTTTAAAGAACACTGTTGTCTTCCCCTATTTTAAAAAATAATGACATTAATTGATCGGGGCTGGAGAACCGTACTCATATACCTACACACACACACACACACACACACACACACACACACACACATGCAATTTTCAGATAGGACCTTGCTCTGTTGCCCAGGCTGGAGTTCAGTGAGTGGGAGCATGATCTCAGCTTACTGCAGCCTCGATTTCCTGGGCTGAAGTGATCCTACCACCTCATCCTCCTGAGTAGCTGGGACTACAGGTGTGCCCCACCATGCCTGGCTAATTTCTGCATTTCCTTTTTTTAGAGTTGGGGTTTCACCATGTTGCCTAAGGCTGGTCTTGAACTCCTGAACTCAAGAGATCTGCCTGCCTCAGCCACTCAAAGTGCTGGAATTACAGGCATGAGCCACCATGTCTGACTGACACTGATATATAAAAAAGCTTCCAAGATGCTGTGAAGGAGAATGTCTGGCTTAAGATACAAGTTTGCATCTTCACCTACACATTTAAATCATTTGACAGATACACACACATACATTAAAACACATACACGAGTCTCAAGTCATTTGAAGCAAGAAAGTGAAGGTAAATGGGTGCATTGTTTATTTGAATTGTGAAATCACAAATAAAAAAGTAGAAGATGCAAGGGAGTATTTGAACAAGGTGCTAATATCCTGAAGGAATGTAAAAGCCAGTCTGTAGTTGGCAGGTACAGGTTTGGAAGCAAATGGTGCAGTCTGGAACAAAGAACAGGGAAGTTTCATCAGGAGGAAGGCAAGAACGGTGATTTGAATGCAGCAATGAGAGAGGCAAGGTCATCAGTTACTCATCTCCAGGTCTAGGATGTAGCAGTTAAAAAACCCAATTATTAATCCTTTCAAACCAGCTCCTAGATTCATTGATTTTTTGAAGGGTTTTTGTGTCTCTATCTCCTTCAGTTCTGCTCTGATCTTAGTTATTTATTGTCTTCTGCTAGCTTTTGAATTTGTTTGCTCTTGTTTCTCTACTTCTTTTAATTGTGATGTTAGGGTGTCTATTTTAGATCTTCCCACTTTCTGATGTGGGCATTTAGTGCAATCAATTTCCCTCTAGACACTACTTTAGCTGTGTCCCAGAGATTCTGGTATGAACATTCCATGGTCATGGATAGGAAGAATCAATATCGTGAAAATCACCATACTGCCCAAAGTAATTTATAGATTCAATGCTATTCCCTTCAAGCTACCATTGACTTCTTCACAGAATTGGTAAAAACTACTTTAAATTTCATATGAAAACAAAAAAGAGTCCTTGTAGCCAAGACAATCCTAAGCAAAAAGAACAAAGCTGGAGGCGTCATGCTACCCGACTTTAAACTATACTACAGTAACAAAAGCAGCATGGTACTAGTACCAAAACAGATATATAGACCAATGGAACAGAACAGAGGCCTCAGAAATAACACTACACATCTACAACCATTCGATCTTTGACAAACCTGACAAAACAAGCAATAGGGAAAGGATTCCCTATTTAATAAATGGTATTGGGAAAACTGGCTAGCCATATGCAGAAAACTGAAACTGGACTCCTTCTTTACACCTTATACAACAATTAATTCAAGATGGATTAAAGGTTTAAACATAATACGGAAAACAACAAAAGAAGAAAACTTAGCCAATACCATTCAGGACGTAGTCATGGGTAAAGACTTCATGATTAGAAAAGGATGAGTTCATGTCCTTTGCAGGGACATGGATGTAGCTGGAAACCATCCTTCTCAGCAAACTAACACAGGGAAAGAAAACCAAACACTGCATGTTCTCACTCATCAGTGGGAGCTGAACAATGAGAACACATTGACAAAGGGAGGGTAACATTACACACTGGGGCCTATCAGGGGATGGGAAGTAAGGGGATGGAGAGCATTAGGACAAATACCTAATGCATGTAGGGCTTAAAACCTAGATGACTGGTTGATAGGTGCAGTAAACCACCATGGCACATGTACACCTATGTAACAAACCTGCACATTCTGCACATATACCCCAGAACTTAAAGTATACAAAACCCAATTATGAGATCTTCAGGGAACCCCCACAAGGGAAAGCCAGATTCTAGTATAAGAAGGTAAAGGAAGTGTCAGAGCAGTATTTTAAATTTCACAGGATTTGACAAACACTTTGGTGCTCGATGAATATTTGTTGAATGAACAAGTACTTTTTATTCAGATCAGCATTATGTGTATACAACAGTGACCATATCATGTTTGATTAAGGGTAACTATTTGAGCACCTGTCTTATTCATTTAATCAAGATTTATATTGTGGAATACCAACAAAGATAATTGTATCAGCTCTGAGTGCACCCTTAGAAGTTCATCTATTACTGATAGTAGGTTTACATGAAGATGTAGGATCCCTACTGTTTAAATATAATATGGATAAGTTACTGAGTATACAAATGGACAGTGGCCAGACCACAGATGAAAGCAGAACTCTGATCAACAAACTCTTTGATCCGGGAAACAAAACTATAACTTCTGTAGCAATCAGTCCAAAATGTCCAGGACTGGGTCAATAACTACCAACTTACATATATTTGCGTCTGCTTTCAATTCAGGACCAAGTAGGGAAAGTCAAATATGCTCCCCAAGCCATTCACATAAATGACCAACTTTTAGTTAGTCCACCTACTGCTGCTTCATGCTAACCTCTAATCAGAAAAGAACCTGGTGGCTTGTTTTCCTCACTATAAAGTTTGTTCTTCTTCCCCCAGTCAGCCTTTGTTAAACACAAGTCATGGTGACTATCTTCTTTGCTGTTGAAAGCTCTAAATAAATAGCCTGTGTTCTCATTTGAGTTTTGCGCGGGTGTGAATGTTTAGGTTCCCCAAAAGTTCATATGTTGAAAACCTAATCACCAAGGTGATAATGTAAAGAGGCAGAGACTTTTGTGATGGTTAGATTGTGATGGTGGAGTAATCATGAATAGTTTAGTGCCCTGATACAACCCAGAAAGCTGCCTTGATTTTTCCACCATGTGAGGAAACAGTGAGAAGTCAGTATCTATGAGTCAGGAAGTGGGCCCTCACCAGACACTGAATCTTTCAGCATCTTGATCTTGGAATTTCCGGCCTCCAGAACTGTAACTAATGAATTTCCTTTATTTATAAGCTGCTGTGTCTATGGTATTTTGTTATAGCAGCCCAAACGAACTAAGACAGATAGTTTTTGTTTATTTCCATATATGACTGACTATTAAGAATTTATATGTAGGTAATAATAACACTGGAGCCATTAAACTGTTAAAGCGTATATTAACAAAGTATTTAAATCAAATATTTTAATAGAGGTAGTTCTTTTAATTTTATTTTTTAAGAATACTGATAGCTGTATTTTGTGAAAGATCCAAGACACAGTTTAAATTGTTAAATATTAATAAGATGGCTGGGCACGGTGGCTCAAGCCTGTAATCCCAGCACTTTGGGAGGCCGAGGTGGGCGGATCACGAGGTCAGGAGATCGAGACCATCCTGGCTAACACGGCGAAACCCCGTCTCTACTAAAAAATACAAAAAAATAAACTAGCGGGGCGAGGTGGCGGGCGCCTGTAGTCCCAGCTACTCGGGAGGCTGAGGCAGGAGAATGGCGTGAACCCGGGAGGCGGAGCTTGCAGTGAGCCGAGATCCGGCCACCGCACTCCAGCCTGGGCAACAGAGCGAGACAACGTCTCAAAAAAAATAAATAAATAAATAAAAAATAATAATAATAATAAGATAATGTAAAATTTGTTTTAGCAATAAGATTAGATGTTGCATTTAACATATTTAAAATAATTGTTCTTACCCCATAGAAGATGTGTGATAATGTGTATTAGGTAAATTATAATTTTCCTAATACACAAAACATTATAATATAGTACACGGGCCCATGGGCTTGAATAAAATATATAATTTTAAACATGGGCAGTGGGATATGTAGTCAGACACTATATATATGTATGAAAAACTTTTAAAGTTTCTTTTCTATAAAACAACTTACTTTTCTAAATTTTAAATGATTACTTCATTTTACTATCCTTATTATGGTTCTGCTTTAAAAATCAATAAATTGTTTATAAAATCCTGAGCTAGATATCTTTCCTCTTTGCAAGTTATTAAGATATTAGTATTCTTCTCCCATGTCTTAACTAAAGACACATCCAAAAGGGTATTAACTATGCGAGTCCATGCTGTGTGCTTACTGGAGGCTTGTTATACAACTAGAAATATTGGAAGAATTCCTTAAAGAGAGGCCTTATTTTTTAAGAAGTTCTATCGATAGGCCTAAGGTGATGGATTTCATATAAAAATGTTATTTGCAGCTATAAATATTTCTCATGGCAACAATATTATTAATAATCTGTTATTTAAAATGCATAATATATCACTTCACATTTACATTGTGGCTAATGTTTTGGGGCTGGATTTAATCAAGGTGAACTTAAAATGATGCTGTTTGTCTAAGATAGTGATGCTCCTTGTCTGTCACTTTGCAGAAAGGTATTCATCTGTAAATTATTGGATAATCGTTGTTCATAGGATGAGACAACTCCTTAAATATAATAAATGTAAACCTACTATGAAGTCTCAGGCATGTTTTCACTGATGGTTCTTTGTCAAACTTGGAGGTCTGGAGTCACATGAAATGGAGTCATAGAAAGAAATTGAGAGAACCTACCCAATGAGGATAATTATTATAATATTACCAGTAATTGAAAGAGAGATCCCAAGGGAAGAGCCTAAAGGAACATGGCTCTTTGGCTCATTGTTATAGCATTAGCAAAGAGTGTGCTTTTCACTCAATAGGAAGAAATATCACAGTTCCTTTGGTATGTATCCTACAGTGGACTTCATTAAGCCAATGTTCAATAAAGGCCAGGAAAAATTGTGACAAGCTGCACAGATATTGCATGTCATACCTGTAAAATGATAGTGCATGTCACTAACTCTAGCACTATTTTATGTTCAAGTTAAGATCTTTTAAAAATAATGAGGCCAGGCGTGGTGGCTCATGCTTGTAATCCCAGCACCTTGGGAGGCTGAGGTGGGTGGATCACGAGGTCAGGAGATCGAGACCATCCTGGCTAACACTGTGAAACCCCGTCTCTACTAAAAATACAAAAAATTAGCTGGGCGTGGTGGCGGCACCTGTAATCCCAGCTACTCAGGAGGCTGAGGCAGGAGAATGGTGTGAACTCGGGAGGCGGAGCTTGCAGTGAGCGAGATCGCGCCACTGCACTCCAGTCTGGGCAACGGAGCGAGACTCCTTCTCAAAATAATAATAATAATAATAATAATAATAATAATGAATTTGGGCAATCTTTCAAGACTTAAAACAAGTCTGCCTCCAATAGTTCATTAACTGGGTCTTGCCTGAAAGTTTTGAGTAACAAACAGATTTCAAATAGTTAAATTAGCTGCCAATATTTAACAGTCAACAACTTCACACAAAGTCTATACTTGTTTCTTCTTGTGTAAAAAAATGGCAGAATAATACAGCACTCTATTCCTACATGGCAGAGATCAACTGTAGGTTAGAAGCTGCTGCTACCCATCTTTTCCTGTAGACTTTGGAGACAGTGACCTCTAACATTGTGATTGTCTCTATTTTTTTGTTTTTACTGAGACAGAGGCGAATTGAATGTGAATGCCACTATAGTATTCCAGGTAATCATCTTAAAAGTTTCCCTTGGGCGATTCTACTTTTGGACAGGAATCTTTTTTTTTTTTTTTTTTTTTTTGAGAAGGAGTCTCGCTCTGTCGCCCAGGCTGTAGTGTAGTGGCATGATCTCGGCTCACCGCAAGCTCTGCCTCCGTGGTTCACACCATTCTCCTGCCTCAGCCTCTCAAGTAGCTGGGACTACAGGCACCCGCCACCACGCCCAACAATTTTTGTTTTGTTTTGTTTTTTTGTATTTTTATTAGAGTCAGGTTTCACTGTGCTAGCCAGGATGGTCTCAATCTCCTGACCTCGTGATCCACCCACCTCAGCCTCCCAAAGTGCTGGGATCACAGGTGTGAGCCACCGTGCTCAGCCAGGAACACTTTTTAGTATGAAAATAAGTTGCAACTTGAAGTGTTCACACAGCCCTCACAGATAGAAGCAGAAGTAGACTGCGAGTTGATTTCTGGGTCTCAGCTTTTATTTGTTTGTTTGTTTTTGCTTAAAACCTGCTATAGCTTCCCAGCAGAGAATAATCACATACAGGGCATCACTGTGATTACAGTTTGACTGTTTTTAGTAATTCTATCTCAAGACAGGTGAATAAGATTGTGAGTAAGAAAACAGTTTGAAATCCAGTTATAAAAAGGTATTTTTTTTTTAAGACAGGGTCTTGCTCTGTTGCCCAGGCTGGAGTGCAATGGCAGGATCTCTTCTCACTGCAACTTCCACATCCCTGGCTCAAGCAATTCTCATGCCTCAGCCTCCAGAGTAGCTGGGATTACAAATGTGTGCTGCCACGCCTGGCTAATTTTTGTATTTTTAGTAGAGACGAGGTTTCACCATGTTAGCCAGGCTAGTCTCAAACTCCTGACCTCAAGTGATTCACCTGCCTTGGAAGTGCTGGGATTACAGGCATGAGCCACCATGCCCTGCTGCAGTTAAAATAAGGTATTAATGTTCAGTGATGATGGCCTGAAGCTTTGTGAACATTTGTTACCAAGAGATACACTAAAACTAAAATCCCAGTATAAACTGGAAACAAAGGAAACAGTAGCAGTAAAAAGTGCTAGTTATATGAGGTCTTTGTTTGGAAGAATTTACAAAGATTAATTTTATTTATTTTATTTTATTTTGTATTACAGCATCATGGGCGTTTCCTGCAAGAGTTAGTTCTCCTGAAAAAGGATGATAAAGTGAGAACAAAGCCATTAAGCCATTAATCCTAAACAGCCCAATGGGACAGCTGTCAAAAAAATTAATTAACCTGGCCTAACTGAGCCCAAATATTAGGGTATAGGCAACTTAGATTAAATCTACAGCCACACATTATTTTGACAGATTTAACCAGATGAGTCAGCTTCATGGAAACCACAGTTAAATCACATTTCAAGTTATCTGTGAAAGAGCACCAAAGTGTTTTAAGTAGGAATGGATAAACAAAATTATCAATACTAATAGCCAGCATTTATTTGGACAACGTGCTAAGTAAGCACTTTGCCCACGTATCTCATTTAACGGCCACAACCACCCATTGATATAAGTCATCCACATTTGAAAGATGTAAACCCAGAGTTTAGAGGAGCCAAATAAGTTGTCCCAGGTCATGTGGATAGTCAGAGAACGGTAAATCTGAGAATCAAAATTTCCTTCATGTTGTACTCTTCCCTGTAGAGAACAGAGGAGTGGGGGGTACTTATAAGTTAAATCGATTTTTTGTTCTTCTACTCTATGGTGATTCCTAAACCATTTATGGTCCAGTAAAATTAGTCAGAGACCCATTGGTAGCCTTTCAAACATGACCATTTTCTTCTCTGATTCAACATTTGTGTTTGCCTCCTGTTTTGCTAATGATTTCAAGTTGCTTATCAGATGTGACAATATATCATCTGTGAAGCTATTTTTTTCTAGAGAAACCCTATGTATCTGTGTGTACAAAATATTCTAAATCTTAGACAGTCTTGATGGCTCCCATAGCAATAACAGTAATGATGGTGGCATTAACAAAATCATCATCAATAAACATCTATTTAACACTTACCACGTGCCATGCACAATGCTGAAATTTTATTCAAAGCCTAGGGACTTTATAGCATCAAAATCCTATAATTGCAACATAGAAAAATGGCGTCTCACAAACAATACTCACTTGACCTTGAAAAATGTTTTACTTCTCTTTACATCCAGAATACTACATGGAAAATACTGTCTTCCTCATAAGTTTATTGTGAAATTCTCATGAGAAAATGTAAATGAATATACAAACAATAAATTCAGCAGAATACAATACATTTGAAGCCTTTGGAATAAGATGAACCTAGATTAGAGTTGCCCAATTTAGCAAATAAAAATATAGGATACCCAGTTAAATTTGAATGTCAGATAAACAACAATTTTAAAAAATATTTCCTAATTATTCCATGTCCCTCACTGGGAGTGTGACCTTAGGCAATTTTTGTAAATCTCAATTTCTCCATCTCTAATAGAGCCACCACTTGGATCTTACGGAGTTGTGAAGATAAGTCAGCAGCGTAAAGTACTTAGCACTCAGTCTGCCACAGAATAGTTGTTCAGTAGACTGTTAATTTTGAACACTTCAAGTATCAGATCCCTAAACCATGTGATGTTATCTTTCCAAAATTGCTTCTAGCCATTCAGTAGCTAACAACAAGTCTATGATTATGGGGGAGTTAAAGATCTAGCCACTGAATTCTAAAATCAAGGTATTTCAGAACTAAATACATATTTGATGTTATCTTATCCAGTGGATATCTTTCTTATGAATAAGAAAGAGGTAGAAAATCAGATAGGCCTAGAGCCACTGATAGTATATAAATCTCTTAAATATTCATCCATAATTTTTTCTAATGTAGCAACCTATCTTACAGGAGATGTTACTGAAAGATAGTTCATATCTCTAGTTTTACCTGTCTCTATTATCTATGTCATCAGCTAGGCACTGTTAGCAGTTTCAAGTTTCTTTTGTAACATGAATAATATTTTGTTCTACTTGTAGACACAACGTGTGGTAACTTATCTAACTACATTTGAGTTAATAAACCATAGTATTTTTAAATCATTGCTAATAAAATGTTCTTTCCAAGCATAGTCTTAGTCACTAATCACCATCATCTATATGTGAAAATGTGATGAACTTTGTGCACTTGCTCAGCAAACTTTTTAAGTACATCTGACTTCTCACCCTAGTAGCAGAAAACAACTTACCTCAGAACACTGACTTCATCTCTAGTTTATTTTTATCTAAAACAAATATTAAGATCTTTTGCAATTGATAATGAGCAGGTCAGTTTTGCTGACACTGAGCTCTTCAACAGGCACTTTGCAAAGTGAGGCTCATTGGCATTCAACTACACATCATTCTGCAAGATGTAACTCACATTTCTCATCATGAGTATAATTTTCCATTAACTTTGTTGCAACATGGAACATAAATACAGATATTATTTTAACCTGAAACTATTACTTTTCATATATGACATGATTTTAAAAGATCATTCCAAATTTCCATCTGGACATTGTGAACTGCTTGTTTTACATACGTTAGATGTTATTATTTACACCTGCAGAGTTCAAATAATTTACCTCACATAAGACAGACTTGGGTCTGTAGTTTTAGTCCT
The DNA here is from genome assembly GCF_001698545.2 of Rhinopithecus bieti. Taxonomy (NCBI): domain Eukaryota; kingdom Metazoa; phylum Chordata; class Mammalia; order Primates; family Cercopithecidae; genus Rhinopithecus; species Rhinopithecus bieti. The sequence continues at coordinate 3,371,251 of NW_016809273.1, forward strand.
GATACCTACAAAATATATTCTATTAGGCCAGTTACTTAAATACTCTCAATTTCAGTTTTCTCATTTTGAAGATGAACACACAAATAGTACTTACAGCATAGGAATTTTGTGAGGATTAAATGAAATTGCATGGAAAGCACTTGGCCTAGGGACTCAGAGCAAGTTCTAAACAAAGTCTATGTTTTCTTTCACTTACCATCATTACGCTTTTAATTTTTCTATTGTTTTATTGATTATTCCACCACTACTTCTAATAATTCAATTCATATATTAGAGAAGATTATTTCATGGAAATATATATGAATCTTAGAAACAGACAGGTGATTTTGGCAATGAAATCAGGTAACAGACTTCTGTTAGCAGAGGAGAGTTCATGGAGAAAAAGGAGCCATGAAATTCAATGTTGTGATCATCCCTACGAACTATGTCATTTTTGTTAATGCCTTCGTGGAGTAATTCCTGACAGTTGATGACATGGTGTGTCTCAGTTTATATATGATTGAGAAATAAAAAGTGGGGCTGACCTAGGTGTGATGATACTTTTAAAACATTTTCAAAATTTTGTGAATACATAGTAGCTGCATATATTTTTCGGGTACACCAGAGGTTTTGATACAGGCGTGCAATGTGAAATAATCACTTCATGGAGAATGGGGTATCCATCCCCTCAAACATGTACCCATTGTGTTACAAACAATCTAATTACACTGTTTTAGTTATCTTAAAATGTACAGTTAAGTAAAGGTCTGATGACACTTGGTTTAGTTCCAGAATCCACAGTTCTACCGGCTATTGAGAATCGCGGTCAGCAAATCAAGATGGTGTATAAAATAACAAGTGACCAGCAAGAAGACATTATACAGCAAACACAGAAACTGCTGTATAAAGATTTCTGAATGTGTTTCAGTTTTGGAAGACATTTAGGTGAAGTTCAGAGAAGGTACTTGTCTTGGGAATAGCATTAGTTGGGTTGCTTTTCAGCACATGAATCTAGAAGACATTTGCTTTAAAGGTCACGAAAGCTGATACTAAATACTCTCGATAGAAAAAAACATTGTCATGATGAAAGCAGGTTAGACTCAATGTTTTGTCAACTATTCAGTAGATAACATTTGAGAAGAAAACTACAGAAAGAACTGTCTTCCATTTTCTTCTACTTTTTTATTCATTATAATGTACAGTATATGGTTTTGCAATCAATAAGATAAAAAAAGATTGTTTGTAAAAATTGATATAAATATACCTGCAGTTCATAAAAGAGACTTAATTGTTATTGCTACTATCATTATTTATAATTATAAAGTCATTGGAGTATGGCTACCACTGACACCAGACTGTGCGTTTAAACCTTGTGCCACCACTTACTAGCTGTGGGACTTGGGCTGTGTCTCAGTTTCATCATCTATAATATGGGTTCTTGCTGAGTGGGTTCAATGAGTTAATACTTACAACATAGAACAGAAGAAACTAAGTATGCTGCAGTTACTAAATGTTAACTATTAAAGCATTGAGTAAAATGCATGCTATTCCTTATACTGCAATTTTTAAATTCATGCCAGAATATGATATGTATTACATATTTTATAATTCTCCAAATATGTTATTTATTCATAAGACTAGAGAGATGAACATAGCAGACAGATGCCCAGGTGTGTTGGTTGTAAGAATAAAGAGTCATCATAATGGTCACAATTTAAATCATATCTAGTAAAAAAAAAATTCTTATATAATGTGCTTCTTCTATATTCTTCTATTAATATTGAAATAATCCACTTTTTGAAGATTTGTGAGTTTTTTTAAAAAATAAATGTTTTCCTGTTTACTAAGTCCCAGGGACTGGAAGTAACTTTTAAATACTTCATATGACTGTCAAATTTTGAGCCATGATCATCATGATATCAATGTTTCATTCTGATGACTGTGGCAGGGAAGGCACTGTGAAGGTGGGTAGCAGAAACAAAAATTTTTAAAAAGCATAGTCTATGCTGTGATGTTCAGATAACTCCAGGTATCATTGGAATTTATTTGAGTTCCGATTTACTCCAAAAATTAGTATACAGTTTTCAAAAGTCTTACAAATAGCCTATTTACACAGTAATCTATCTGATGGAAATCATACTAAAAATCTCCCAAGAAAGACATGCCATTACTTGCCATTTGCAGCTTAATTTGCAAATGAAGAATAGTATGCATTAGAAAAACTTGGTGCTGCTTCTCTGTTACCCTACTGTTGCATATAATAATAATTATTATCATAGCAACATATATTGGGCATCTACCATGTGCTAGGTACCTTACCAAATCTTACATATTGTCTCATATAAACATCCAATAATGCTATCAATTAATCACTCTTGTTATTTTCATTTATTATCCTTAGGAAACTATGGCCTAAAGAAGTTACCTGACTATGGTAACCAAATTAATATGTGGCAGTCTAGGATTGAACCCAGGTCTCTGTTCTTCAGTCTCTATTTATCCCAGAATGAGCATGATGGATCATGAGAACTGGTCCAGTGCTCAAGGATCATCTAATCTCAATACATCTTCTTGATTTTACTCTATTACATTCTATATTCATAAGAAACATATTTAAAGTTATTTGATCAGTTGACATTATATTTATTAACCAGGAAATAAGCTTACTCCTTAAAAATATAGTGCAAAAGGGCCTGTTTTCCCTTCAGTATTTGAACATGAAGTGTAATCTAATAGTCCTCAGTGTTTGGGTTGCTCTACCCTGACCTGACCATATACAATTAAGTGATTTATGGAATAGACATTAAATGACATTGAAGGTGAAGAAGTTACTCCCTTTTCAATTCTTGCTCAACCAAAATTAGCCACAGCATTAGTCTGGTCATCATTGCTCTAACTCTCTTGACCATAAGGTAACTTTTATTTGTTAGAGTGGTCCTCACAATTCACAATCCTCAGTATCAGGTTACCAACAGTGTATAGAATTAAATACCATTATTTTGTTTAATTTATTGTTAGTGTATTTTCTATCAATTTAAAAGAATATACTTTCATTTATGGGAGTGATACATAGTAAAATTTGTTTATGTAAATAAAGTAATAGCCATATAAGTTTCGTTTGGGCATACCAGTGTTGCAACAGAAGTAAAATAATGGTTGATGTTTGGAAAGCACTGTAATTCAAGTAATTGTTCAGAATCACACAGCTTTGAGTTTAAATCCTGCCACTCAGTCCAGCTGCCTCTGCTACTGCATACCTGCTAGTGTGTGTCCTATTGTCTAAACCTCAGAAAAATCATTAATCTCTTAGCATTTTCAACTGAAAATATGAGATCTGGGATATGAGAATACAAATGTTACAGAATTCTTATGAAATGTCTTTTTCTTTCTATTATACCTAGTACTTAGCTCAGGGATAGGTATCTCATAGTAATCATCCATAGGGTGAGGTAATAATGTTATTCTTTTCCAAATTTTTATTCTCTTTCTCATTTCCATGCCTCATATTGGTTATCTCTCTATCAAAAATTGAATATCACATTAAATGAACTGACAGAAAACCAAACTTTCTAGAATTTAACAGTCTCTACCTCTGAGTAAATTTAGGCTCTTTATATTATGAGAGTAGTATTTATAACAATAACAGTCATTGGAGTATCAAAATTGCTCATGAAAGGAAGTAGTTACATAAAATATTTAAATTATCTAATTAAGTCATCTTTTTTTAAAATCACATGTCATGCAAATCCTGAGTGGTTATATATAACCAGAGTTGTGAGACAAATCAGAACGTGACCACACAGCTTTGTCATCAAGAAAAATAAGGGTCAGGAAATTAAATTTCCTTACAGATACCTCTAAACAGTTATTCTGGGATTTACTGGAAAAAAATCTGGGATTTACTGATGGGCCATGATTTTATGTTCTTAATAACAGGAAATGGCAGAGCAACTTTTCTTATGTGCTTCTGATGGGATTAAATCTGGTTGCATGGGAATAAATGTTCGAATTCCATGGAGACTCTAAAATTCATACTAAGATTTTTCCTGTTACAGGGCCTTTGTGTATGATGATTTTACTGACTTGCAGCATGCCAACCCACCATGTGTTGGCTTTTTCTTTTGCTTTACATTATTGCTTCTTATTGTGCTTACAAATCATCTGACATCTAGAGACCTTGTTCAAAAGCAAACACAGATTCAGTATATTCTGAGTAAGTCCTGAGATTCTTTACTTCAAGTAAGCTCCTAAGTAATGATGATACTTTCATCCCCAGGCCATATGTTGAAAATAGATGTTTTATTTTCTCCTTAGAAAAACCTTCCATGATCTTGTCATTTAAAGTAGTTTTCTCCCTGTTATTCCTATTCCAGTGCTCTATTTAATAACCTTTATATCACAACTTTAATTATTTTATTTGCTTGCTTTTTGCTTGTCTATTGTTTCTAGATTGTAAACTGCTCAAGGTCAGGGACTAGGTTATGTTGCTCACAATGTCTCTAGGGCTTGACACCTAGTAGAAGCTCAATAAATAGATAAGCAAATAAATAAATAAATAAATAAATAAAAACTACCTCTAGATTACACCAGTGTGTCATAGTTTTACCTAGATCAATCGTTCTAAAATTTTACAACACATCAGAATCCCCCAAAAGGGCTTGTTAAAATGAAGATTCCTGGAATACCCAATGCAAAGGTTCTGATTTAGTAGGTCTGGGGTCTAAGTTCCAAAGTCATGCTGATGCTACTCATCCAGAAAACACACTTTGAAAACAACTGACCTGTATGTAACACAAGATGTAGTTTACTAATCACCAGTCTCAAAAGATTATGCTGAAAAGCTGATGCCAGTCCTGAAGAAATACTTGATTTAATTTCTTTACTTATTTGGCACTTAGGATTCAGTTTTCGGTATTAATCTAACAATTGTGAGTATATATATATATAATA
>NW_016809273.1:3376367-3415136 GCF_001698545.2 Rhinopithecus bieti
TATTTTGTGTGTGTGTGTGTGTGTGTGTGTGTGTGTGTGTGTATATCTCCTAGAGAAAAGGAGAAGGAAGTTTTGTTGCCCATTCCTGCAGCAGATCTTATGAATTGCAGTCACACCAGGTTTCTTTTTAAGTCCCAAGTAATGTCGCTTGCTCACTGCTTTTTGACATTTTGCAAGCATCAAGTCCAGCCCTTGAGATCACTCACTTTGTTTGATTTTCTTCACAATAGCTCAGGGCCCAATAGAACTTCTCTTTCCTTTCTCTTTCTTTCTTTTTCTTTTAGCATTTAAAACCTCACCTTCTTGCTCAGATTGTATTCTCTTTTCTTTTCTGTTTGCAATGATGAAGCATCACAGGAAAATGGAGGCAAATGAATAATTGCTGCATAAGCTTTCTAGAGCATGGAAAAACATTGAAGTCATTATTGTAAAGTATGCTGTGAATTTTAAGAGGGACTATATGATATCTCATTCTTCCTCTAATTATCTCCAGCAAATAGCAGCATAGGTAACAAGAATTAGAATTATCAGGCAGACATTAATGTGAAATAGCATTTTCATTTAAATATTGATTAATAAAGAGGTATATTAAGGAAAATTAAGCATGTATTCAGTGTAAAAAACGTTAGTATCAGCAAGCCTTTTAAAGATGTATATTTTAATAGGTTTTGAATTAAGCTTGATTTAAAGGCTGTCAGAAATGTCTCTCTGCATGAGGATAATTTTAATAAATTAAAAAATATGTCATTTCACAATAAACCCAAGAACTATATGAAATAACATTATTTTTATTTGAAATGACTAATCCTTATAATTACATTTTAAATTTCCACTGCATTTTCTCTTGAGTCTCCCTCCACATCAAGATCTAATAAAATTGTGGTGAAAATTATTGCTTAAATTATACACAAAAACGTTGGAAATCATCAAATTTTGAATGAAAATATTTTATGCTTCCAACTCAGTTCTCTAACCTGTATTTTACTGTCTCTCTAAGTTCTCATATTATTCTCATATGATTTCCTAAGCCATTATCTGATTAGTTCTGTGATACCTTGATAGATTGGGATTAGGACTTCATAATACATGGTGTTAATTTGAGGTAATAAAACACAAACATATCTTGGCATTTAATTTTTTTAATCTTTTTGGAAAATTTCCATTGCTCTACATCAACCAGTGATATGAGAGAACATGTGATATGCAAGTCATAAGGTCTGCCATTTTATTACAGGTTTATTTGAGCTAATTACAGCGTAAATGCCATATTGGTTTTCAGCAATTCATTTGCTGGACAGTTCTTCAAGCAGCCAGGAGAAAGCTGCTAGAGACAGTTTCAGCAATGCAGAGACTCCTTAATTAAGCTCTGGCTGATGTTCCAGAACCTCTCTTCGGAGCCTGGGGAAATAACAGTACTGTATTTATTTAGAAGGTACCTCTTGCCCTAAGGCTTTCAGGTCTTCTTAATACAATCAGTATGCCAGTCTGTCCTAAATAGAAAAAACAAGCATTTTGTTTAAATGTATAGCAAGTGACTGTACTTTTCTGCAAATGTGCATATTTCATTGATTAAACATTTCAGATTCCAATCTATCTTTGGTCCTCATCAAAACAGTCCTATTTATAAGGAAGTAGTAAGGAAAAAAAAATAGGACTCTTTCTGTTCCTGATTAATCTTCAACCAAGCTTCCTTTATATGACTACATAGTTACAAATCTGATTAGGTAAATTAGAAATTCCCTTGAGGGAATTTAATATTTTCTCTAGTTTTTAAAATCAGGAAAGATTATACTTATTTGCATATTTAACTATTTATATGTAATTATGTTTTCTCTTCCATCTTAGCCACCAAACTTATTCCAAGAATATTTAAAGTGGCTTATAAAAAAATATACAGTAGAGAAAGAATGAAAAAAAATTAAAACAAGGCCAAAAGATGAGGCAAAGATAAAGATATGGAAATAACATAAAGCTGGAGGGTAAGGTACTACATAAAATATAGGCCTTACAACCTCACATACAACTTTACCAAAGAGTATACAGAGATGGCAAATGAGCAAATGAAAAGATAGTCAACATTATCAGCCATTCGGGGAATGAAAATTATGACCACCTTTTTGCACTTATTAGAATGGCTGAAATAGCAGGTACTTGAGAAAATGTAAAACAACTGACATTTTCATACACTGCTCTTGGGAATACAAAATGTCACTAAAAAACACTTTGGCAGTTTATCACATCGTTAAAAATACACTTATGACCCAGCAACTCCTCATCTGGGTGTTTACCTTACAGAAGTGAAGTTATAGTCACACAAAACATGTATATATAGCAACCCTGTCAATAATTGCCAAAAACTGGAACAAAACCCCCAAAATCCTTCAATGGATAAATTGTAGTATATGTATACAATGGGATACTTATCAAAAACAAAAAGGATAAATTTCATTGATAAATGAAATTTCATTTGATAAATATCAATTTCATTGATAAATGAAAATTATGCATGTAAATCAAAGGCGTTATGCTGAGTGAAAGTAGCTAGTCCTGTAGGGCTACATACTGTATGGTTTTATTTATAAAATATTCTGGAAAAAAATGCCATTGATGAAGAACAGATTAACAGAACAGAGGATGGGATGGAGGAAGAACATGATTACAAAGAGGTGGGATACAGCATGAGGGAGATTTCTGGGTAACAGAACTCTTCTGTATCTTGATTGTGGTGATACTTTCATAAATATGTATATTTAAGTGCATATAATTATACACTGAAAAAGTCAACTTTATCGCATGATAATGTAATAAATAAGATAATTTAAAAAAACCCTCACACATTTGCAAGAATTAAAACCACAATTTTGCATCTGAATTCTGTCCATAGGTCAAAGAATATAAGAGTATCCATAGATAAAATCAAGCTGGCTACTCAGGGTCATATCTATTCCTGATAGAATAATATAATAACATGTGTCTAATATAATAAAACATCTTTTTAATAACCTGAAGCATATATCAGTAACAAATCATAATTGTATTGTACCTCCTGAATGTCAGACCGCTTCTTTTTGTCTTTTCCATGCCTCTGTTCTTTTATCTGCTTTTAAAGTATTCTCTAGGTTGTGTCTTTCATCCTAATTTATTCTAGCTCAGAAACATCTCCCTGAAAAATTGTTTTCAGTCCAATGGCTTAACCTAAAATCTCCTTGCTGAAGATGACTTCCAAATTTGTACCTGAAGTCCTAATATCTTATTATCTTTCTTTACAGTTCTGTGTGTAATATACCCTCTTAGATACCACACTAATCCAAAAAAAACCCCATACCCTGAACAATTTAATTAGTAGCCTTTCTTCTAAAGTCTAAGATTCTTCTGAAATCACTGACCTCTTGATCACTAAAGCTAGAAGCATCATCATATTTCACTGACTCCTTATACTCACCCTCTCTTATAAAATTAGTTACTAAATACAGTTGATTATTTCGATTTTGCATTTTCCCATCATAAAACGTAAAGCCTTAGTCATATGTACTTCAGAATATTACAGAAACTTTCCTTCTGGTCCTTTGGCTCCTATCTGTTATGTCTAAACTTCATTTCTATATTCTTGTTAGCATTACTTTATAAAATCAGATTGATTCTTCCTAGGTTGACTGAAAATCTTTTATTCTTACAGAAAAGAAAAATCCAGACTTCATATGGTATTTAACACCTTCAATAATCTTGTGACATTATCTAGCACTGAGTACATCCTCATCACTACCTACCAATGTCCCATCCACCTGGACTGTAGCTCTTCCTATGTTTTGCTGTTCCTTGTAGTTGTCATATTCCTGGCCAAATACCTCACTTTATATGGGTGATATCCTCTATATGTGATACCTTGCTCTCCTCTTGTCTCCTCTCGTCTCCTCTCTTCTCCTCTCCTCTCCTCTCCTCTCCTCTCCTCTCCTCTCTGTTCTTCCTATTAAAATTCTATGTACTTCACATCTCTACTCTTACACCGTATCTTTTATATAGACTCCCTCAGTTCAGGAATTTGGAATTCAGTTTACCTTCCTTTGAGTGTTCATAGAATGATTTTATACATCCCCTTATGGCATTAATTTCTTTATTTTTATTTGTTTTATTATGCATGTCTATCATCTTCTCCACTGGGATTATAACCTTCTTAAGTGATGCAATCATATATTAATACCCTTCCTTGCCTTAAATCCTTTGGGAAAAAGGTGCAGCACAAATACATATATAAATATATAATCTTCATTTTCTTGTTAGATCTGGAACAATGCCCCTTACTTATAAGATATACAATGAATGTTTGCTCTATGAATAAATGGATGAATGAATAGCAGACAGGTTAAGCAGGCTGGGGAGTGTTGGAAATGTTACCCTGTATATTACAATTACAGGAAGATTATTATTAACAATAATGTGTTATTACAAATAGCATTCTGCATGATCAGTTAATGTCAACATTTATTTATTTTGCAGTTGCACATATCTCCAAAGGCCAAATTACATTTTTATCCTATCATTCACATGCTCAAAAATTCAATGTCTGCCTGAGTGTGCTTCAGATCAAATTTAAAGTTTCATTTTTTTGCATGGATGACGTTTTTATTAGCTATGCTCTTTATCTAGTATGCCAACACGTATCTGAATATATGAATACTGTATTTCTCAGTATTTTCTATGATCCTTCCTCTTTCCTATTTATTTAATTATTTATTTAGAGTCAGAGTCTTGCTCTGTAGCCCAGGTTGGAGTGCAGTAGCACAATCTCGGCTCACTGCAACCTCCATCTTCCCGGTTCAGGCAACTCTCTGCCTCAGTCTCCCGAGTAGCTGGGATTACAGGAGCGCGCCACCATGCCTGGCTAATTTTTATTTGTTATTTATTTTTATTTTTTGTAGAGACAGGGTTTCACCATCTTGGCCAGGCTGGTCTTGAACTCCTGACCTCATGTTTCACCCATCTCAGCCTCCCAAAGTGCCGAGATTACAGGTGTAGAGCCACCATGCCCAGCCTCTTTCTTCTTTCTTCTTCCTTTCTTCTCCACTACTCTCAGTAAGACTCATTCTTGGCTTTACTCAGTCTTCACATGACACCTGAAATAATGCCCTCTGCCTCCCCTTCATCCATGCTTTCTCCAAAATAGAAAAGCCTTTCATAACCATCACAGAGCAGAAGTGAGCTACAATACATTTGCTACTCTGCTTCTTATTTCTTTAATTGTGATTCATTTTTAGAACGTCGTGCTGCCATTCATGTTATTCAGGTGGTTGTTTCAAGCATACTTGTCATATGTTACTCAAGGTTACTGAGTAGTTTTATTTTATTATATTTTATTAGCCCTCATTGTTCTTAGCAAGAGTCCTCATGAGAAATTTGCTTAATGAATTGACCACTGAAAATACTAACAAGAACTGATTGAGAAGAATAAAAAGACTGGTTGAGTAAAAACAAAAGTTTACTTAGCAATATTTGGTAGTGAGTATTTTTTTAAGCTAAAATTGTGTACAGTAAACTCAGAAAGAATAGAGTCAATTTTCATTAGTGTTTGTCTCTGGATATAGGACTTAGAGAATTTTGATATTCTTTGTACATTTCTGTATTTCAACAGTCGTTTTAAATGTACTATTTTATTGAAATAAGTAAACTAAATGTAGTAAATTTTAATATTTTGTGCTGAAGTATGAATGTCAGCATTTTACAAAAATCCTAATGAATCTTAAATTCCCAAAGACACACCACATACGTTTTGGCTTCCAGGAGATATTCTAGGTTATCGATAAATATATAGAGACAGTTATATATGACAGCTCCATCAAAGATATTTTACTCATACTTGATCCTGCTCAAGGACATTATTATTCACTATGAAACAATAGAGGGCAGTAGAATAATGGTTCATAGGACTTAGTTAGACAAAACTAACCAAATCCTTCATTCTAACTCTTAGAAAAATTATCAAAATAGGTCTAATGCATTTATAAAAGTAAAAAAAAAAAAAGTTAGTATCATGATTTTTGCTTTTTATTCGCCACAAATAAGGTTTACCCTGAGTGTGGAAAAGGCAACTTAGACCTGTTCAGAATCTGATGCTATTTATTTGACCTTGTGTTAACTTTCCTGTGCTTTGATCTTTCCATGAGAATGTTAGTAAGTAATATTTATATTTTTCATTGATCTATAATGTAGGGTTTATATATTCACAAACCAGTTTAGAGAGAAATAAAACAATCAGTTTAATCTAGCTACTGAGTACTTAATGGCTATTAACAAAATAACACCTTGAATGATTGAAGTAAACTGTTTGTTTTCAAATGTGCTGATTCATACCAGTCATGTAAAAATCAACTTACAGCAACTGAATATCTTCAGATGCAAGATTGACAGAGTGCATCCCAGGGAAATTGTGATTAAAGAGGCTTCTACTGGTGCCATGCAGAGCTGTATTGGAGCATAAGGCAAAACTAAAAAATCAGCATTATGATTTTTCAAAATGTTTATGTTTTGCTTATCATAGACATTTGACATTAATTTTGACTTTTAAAATATTTCATTAAAATATTGTTTATCTTAATTTCTGGTTTGCTTGTCATTTTGGTATCTCCTTATTCTGTTCCTGAGGTGAGGACCTTACTATCTATCTTCACTCTAATGCCAGTCCTGGTATCTACTCAAACCAATACTCTGTTGAGTCACAGCAAGATAAAAAAAAACTTGCATTGGGGAGAATGATAGAAAAGGAAATAAACATGTAGAGTTAATCCTCAGAAATATGATCACTAGTAGAGTGCCCTGCTATGCAGAATTCATGGTGTGATACATAATGAAACATATTTCAATAAATCATGCTTCAAGCCTACTTGGAATGCAGCTCTCTTTCCTTCAAGAACAAGAATGAATTACTACCTTGATCATATATGCGTTGATATCTATATTATAAAATGCATTTGTTTAATTTCTTATTTCAGAGAGAAAAGGAAACTAACACAAACCATGTTGAATTGAAACATTATCTCCAATTAATATCTTCTTTCAGTAACCCGCTTTTCTCCTCAGAACCTAGATTACCATGTCAGATCATGTCTGTCCTAAGAAAAATAATGTTAGTGCCAATAATACTGTAGCTTCTGGAAAAACTCTACCTGCCCTAATCTCAAGGAATCTGGCGCTGTGCATTCTGACTTCCCATAAGTCTTATAAATAGATAAAAATAATAGATAGATGGATGGATGGATGGATGGATGGATGGATGGACAGGCAGATAGCTAGCTAGCTAGCTAGATAATGATAGATGATAGATAGATACATAGATACATAGATGATAGATAATGATGGATAGATGATAGATAGATAATGATAGACAGATAGATAATGATAGATGATAGATAGATAAGGATAGATAGATAATGATAGATGGATGATAGATAATGATAGATATGTAATGATAACTAGATAGATAATGATAGATACTGATAGATATATAGCTAGATGATAGACAGATAGATAATGATAGATAGATAGATAGATAGATAGATAGATAGATAGATAGATAGATGGATGTTGGCTTAAAGTGACCCAGACAGGGACAACAAGGGAGTGAATTCTAGCCAATCTCATGTTTCTAGTCTTGAGCTTAACAGAATTTCCTTAGGCATCCATTTAGGAGTTCAAATTGCGGACCTTAGAAAAATAGTGTAGCAATGAACAAAGAGAAAAGAATTCTGTCCTCAAATGAGTTGTGCCATTGCTGTGTCCCCCCCATTGGAGAATTATATTAAAGACTCAGAAAAGTCTTGAAGACTTTCCCTGAATGATGAAGCCAGCATTTCTGAAACCTACTTGACAGCAGAATAAATCATTTTTTAAAAAAATGTAACCCTAACAAATTTTTCACAGAGTTAGTATTCTGAAGAATGCAATTTAGGAAATGTTGATCTATATTCAGAATATACAGGTTTCAATTATATCTTGGTGTGGGTCTGAGGGATGGTTCTTAATAATATTAAAAATAGGAATGATAATCATACTAACATTTGAGTTGAATTTTTTGTTTTCTGGGTTGGGCCCTTTCAGAAACATACAACTTTATCAGCTTCCTCTCTACTTCCCTCATGCTGTATTCTTCCTTTGTCAAAGTATTAACATTTTAGAAAATTTACACACCACAAGTTAGAAAATATTTGGCTTATACACCAAAATGTGAATATGCATAGAATTAATGATGGATGCTTGGAACATACATGGGTATTTCAAAGCTAATAGGAACAGCCTTTTTCATGACCTAAATATGTATCACACCAGATCACTCTCTTAGTCCTGAACATTTATATCTTCATATCATAGTTGTTGTGCATCTCTTGTCTTTCCCAGTAAATGAATAGTTCCACGAAAGCAAGAAGTTCCTATTTCAAATGCTTTGGATCGTTACTACTATATTCCCTGCGGCTGTCTTTAATACCAGGTATGGGTAGGGCTGTAGAATGTACTTAGTGAATAAACACATTTCTGGAACTTTGTTTTCTAAAATTTTAGACATTTTGATATCTTTTAAATGATACTGTGCTTATTCATGAGATATTCTATTATATTTTTGAAATAGAACCTGCAATTTAAAGACTTAAATGTTAGACCTTCAACCATAAAAACCCTAGAAGAAAACCTAGGCAATTCCATTCAGGACATAGGCATGGGCAAGGATTTCATGTCTAAAACACCAAAAGCAATGGCAACAAAAGCCAAAATTGACAAATGGGATCTAATTAAACTAAAGAGCTTCTTCACAGCAAAAGAAACTACCATCAGAGTGAGCAGGCAACCTACAGAATGGGGAAAATTTTTGCAATCTACTCATCTGACAAAGGGCTAATATCCAAAATCTACAAAGAACTCAAACAAATTTACAAGAAAAAAACAAACAACCCCATCAAAAAGTGGGCAAAGGATATAAACAGACGCTTCTCAAAAGAAGACATTTATACAGCCAACAGACTTATGAAAAAATACTCATCATCACTGGCCACCAGAGAAATGCAAATCAAAGCTACAATGAGATACCATCTCACACCAGTTAGAATGACGATCATTAAAAAGTCAGGACACAACAGGTGCTGGAGAGGATGTGGAGAAACAGGAACGTTTTTATACTGTTGGTGGGACTGTAAACGAGTACAACCATTGTGGAAGACAGTGTGGCGATTCCTCAAGGATCTAGAACTAGAAATATCATTTGACCCAGCCATCCCATTACTGGGTATATACCCAAAGGATTATAAATCACGCTGCTATAAAGACACATGCACACATATGTTTATTGCGGCACTATTCACAATAGCAAAGACTTGGAACCAACCCAAGTGTCCATCAATGATAGGCTGGATTAAGAAAGTGTGGCACATGTACACCATGGAATAGTATGCAGCCATAAAAAAGGATTAGTTCATATCCTTTGTAGGAACATGGATGAAGCTGGAAACCACCATTCTCAGCAAACTATTGCAAGAACAAAAAGTCAAACACCGCATGTTCTCACTCATAGGTGGGAATTGAACAATGAGAGCACTTGGACACAGGAAGGGGAACATCACACACCAGGGCCTGTCATGGGGTGGTGGGAGGGGGGAGGGATAGCATTAGGAGATATACCTAATGTAAATGACAAGTTAATGGGTGCAGCACACCAACATGGCACATGTGTACATATGTACCAAACCTACACGTTGTGCCCATGTACCCTAGAACTTGAAGTATAATAAAAAAACAAAAAACAAAAAAAAATTTAAAAAAGGATTATTCAATAGATCTAAAAGTTAGTTTTACATTTAGTAAAAGAATTTGCGTAGGAAGAGATTTTCTTCCATTGCATTCCTATGCCCTAGAAAGAGATTGCCTTTAACATTAAAACCTAAAGGTATGGCATACTTTTTAAAATTCTATTTTAGGATCTTATAGCATATCCAAACTTACAAATAAACAAGAAGATTATACTTAGGCTGTGCCCATGGGAGAACCATTTTTTTTTTTTTTTTTTTTTTTTCATACAGAGCGTCCGCCTTTCACCAGGCTGGAGTGCAGTGGCGTGATCTCAGCTCACTGCAACCTCCGCCTCGCAGGTTCAAGCGATTCTCCTGCCTCAGCCTCCCAAGTAGCTGGGACTACAGGTGCCCACCACCACGCCCGGCTAATTTTTTATTTTTAGTAGAGATGGGGTTTCACCATGTTGGCCAGAATGATCTTCATCTCTTGACCTCGTGATCCACCCACCTCGGCCCCCCAACGTGGTGGGATTACAGGCATGAGCCTCTGCACCCAGCCCAGAACCACTCTTTTACATGTCCCAGATATAAATTTTATTCTGTCTGATCAAGAAATATCAGGTCATAGTGTGATCGGCACTATTCACAATAGCAAATGTACACCCAAATATTAATAGGCAATTATCTTCCAGAAGATATATTGGTTTGATATTTCTGTATGTTTATCAACGATTCAGTTACATGACTGAAATGTGATGGTCAAGTTGATAGAACCTTCTAGTTGGGAGGGCCTTCTTGAAGTTTAATCTGTAGACATAATCTTTAAATTTGTGAAGGTGGGCACAAAATTCTTTCTCATTCAGTGAAATAATGATTTTGAGACGCTATATCTACAACTTTGGTGGCTACTGAGGATTCCTTCTTCAACCCATTATTGTTGTTACCAAGTGTCTATCACCTTTTAATGATATTCTCTTTTGACTTGAAAAAGCACAACCCTTAAAGGTTTTATATAATTTTTTTTTTTCTGGCAAATGACTTCACCTTCTTTGAGGTTAGCATGATTGTAAGGGATAATTACACACACACACATAAATATGTGTATATAAATATGTGTGTGTGTATGTATACATATATATGTATACACACACATGTATATGTATACATATACACACACATATATACACACACACATATACACACACCCATATACACACATCAGCTCACAATTCCACTCATTGGATGTTAACCTACTTTGAATGTTTATCTCTTGAAGATAATTCTTAGAACAATTCAAGAGGCAATCCAATTCTGTTTTAATTTATAGATCATTAAATGTTGCTAGAAAGAAGCAAGAGAGTCATTATAAATATAAACTGCCTCATAACTATATTGACCCAACATCTAACAACATTGACCTACTTGCAGTGTATATTTAATTAAAATAACATTAGACAGAGCAAAATTAACTTTAGAGTATAACTGAAGCAAATGGCTATAATAAATACAATTATCTATTACCTAGTTTCACATCATTGAAAGACTTTTATCAATATATCTTCTGGAAGATAATTGCCTATTAATATTTGGGTGTAAAATATTTCTCATGAACATTTAATGTTTCCTTACCATCAGATTAATAGGGGATTTTCAGTCTGAATGTTTTAATATTATTTACAAAGGAGATAGTTTAATGACTAAATAATTCTTCATAATACGTGAAAGAAAAATAATCACTTGAGATTTTAAATTGAAACCCTTAAATTAAAAAAAAAATGGCAGAAAAAGTTGTTTCCAAACTTTCTAATGAAGGAGAATGAAAAATAAGCATAATCAGCATAGAAAATGTAGGTGGGGCTGGGTGTAGTGGCTCACACCTGTAATCCCAGCACTTTGAGAGGCTGAGGTGGGAGGATGACTTGACGTCAGGAGTTGGAGACCAGCCTGACCAACATGGTGAAAACCCATCTCTACTGAAAATACAAAAGTTAGCCAGGCATGATGGTGGGTGCCTATAAACCCAGCGACTCGGGAGGCTGAGGCAGTAGCATTGCTGACGTGGAGGTTTCAGTGAGCCAAAATGGTACCCCTGTACCCCAGCCTGGGCAACAGAGTGAGACTGTCTCCACACACAAAAAATGAAAGTCATTCTACTATGAAGACACATGCACATGTACATTTATTACAGCACTGTTCACAATAGCAAAGACTTGGAACCAACCCAAATGCCCATCAGTGATAGACTGGATAAAGAAAATGTGGCACATATACACCATAGAATACTATGCAGTCATAAAAAAGGATGAGTTCATGTCCTTTGCAGGGACACAGATGAAGCAGGAAACCATCATTCTCAGCAAACTAACACAAGAACAGAAAACCAAACACCACATGTTCTCACTCATAAGTGGGAGTTGAAGAATGAGAACACATGGACATAGGGAGGGGAACATCGCACACCAGGGCCTGTAGGGGAATGGGGGAGCTAGGGGAGGGATAGCATTAGGAGAAATACCTAATGTAGATGATGGGTTGATGGGTGCAGCAAACCAACATGGTACTTGTATACCTATGTAACAAACCTGCACGTTCTGCACATGTATCCCAGAACTTAAAGTATAATAAAAAAAAATTAAAGTGTATTGAAAATGTATGTGGGTGTACTTATGCACAAAAGAAATTGGACAATTCAGCTCATTTCCATTTCCTAAAGGCAACGATAGAGCAATTTGGTTTAGCTGTAATACTATGTCAGAAAGTAAATGTTACCAGAATTTGGGAGGAAAAGGGATGCCAAAAAGCTTTTGATTGTGATAAAAGTTCTTTTATTTTGGTAGTAGAACAGAGCAGTCTAAGGCTATTTAAATGTCATAGTTCCTTTAGTTCATAAGCATTTCTGGAATCTCTCCTTAAAAAGAATTTCACAGTAAGTAAATTGTAACATCGACAATATCACTCCTTCTTGGTTTAAGCATGGCAGGCTAGTGCCTTTGCTGCTGCCTAGGGTTTTATTTGTTTTTAAATGCATATAGGTAGACACAAATTAAAATGTAAAAAGGTGAGCAATTTGGCCACTTGGTTGTAACTATTATATAAGAGGACTGAATTTTATCCTATGAGGACAGAATGCAAAACTAGTAGAAGAAATGTAGCTCTTTAAACGTCTGAAAACTTCGCATTCAGAGTTACTTTGGACCAACTGAAAACAGAAGAGGTGATACATCATCATGAGCTCCTGAGGTTCTGGGAGGATTCCAGATTCTCTTCCTCAGTGCACACTCGAAACATCCCAAGGTAGGGAAAGAATTCCATTTGGACACATGCTAGTACTAGCAAAATGTTTCTTTAACTATATAGACTAACACAGAAGTTAGTACTAATAATTCTGCAGGATTCTAAAACTGATGTTTCCAAGATGGTGGAAAGTGGATGGAGAGTAGGAAAATTATGATCTCAAGGAAGTGATAGTAATGTACCCTTGTTAAAAGAAACAATAATGTATTCTACAGGAGACTACATCCATCTTACTTACCACTGGAAACCCATGCCTAGCATTACTAGCACAGAGTAAGTGCTCAAAAAATGTTTGACCACACAAACCTGCCATCATAATAAAGAATCACGACCTTATTGTTATCACTGATCGTTCTTCATGATATTTTGATCATGCCCCACATGTGCCTTCTCTCTTCCAGGAGGAGCTTAAAACCATGGTCGGCCTGGCTGGGCGCGGTGGCTCACACCTGTAATCCCAGCACTTTGGGAGCCCAAGGCGGGCGGATCACGATGTCAGGAGTTCAAGACCAGCCTGGCCAATATGGTGAAACCCCATTTCTACTAAAACTACCAAAGTTAGCTGGTGTGGTGGTGGGAGCCTGTCATCCCAGCTACTCAGGGGGCTGAGGCAGAGAATTGCCTGAACCCAGGAGGTGGAGGCTCCAGTGAGCCGAGATCACGCCACTGCATTCATATCTGGGCAACAGAGCGAGACTCTGTCTCAAAAAAAAAAAACCGGAAAACAAACAAAACATGGTTGGACTGGGGTAAAGGGAAGAAGATGAATCTAAAGAGCTGAGGAAATCTTAAAGGAGGAAGTAATAGTAAAAGTTCTTCAGTTTTCAGACACAAACCTTTCTCCAGAAGATTGGACCGTACCTGTTTGCTGCAGTTGAGAAACGGATCACTGAGTATGCTTTACTAGCTCATTGACCATTAAAATGACAGTGATTACTTAAGTACATAATGAGATTTCCTGATTCCAAGCATAGTATCTAGAAGTTTCTAAATATAAAGCACAGACATCTTTTGAGTAATTGCTACTTGGGCTTTCGTTCCAATTCCAGCTCCTGAGGAAGAGGACTAAAGAATGCAGATGGCAAATATGAACACAATTTTGCAAAAGTTCTGGGGTTGCAGCCCTGCGGGATTCTCAGTTGCTTTTAATTAAATTTTTATTGTTTTAAATATCCTGTTAAATTTAAAACTCCTCATATAACCATTTTCCCCTTTGTGTGATTCAGATGTTTATTAGTAAAAATATTCTACATAATATGTAATGCTCGATAATTATATTCCTAATATTTATTTTATATATTTTATATAGCAAATATTTTATATAGATATTTATATAGATATTAACTTTTAATATCCCAAATTAAAAATAGAATTAATATAAAATATAATGTGCATGTCTAAGTCAGTAAGAATGGGTGCTCTTAGTTGTTGATGGCAAGCAAAACCGAATGGAAAACAATATTTATCAGCTAGAAATATATGATTTATCATTCCTTCAGTGGGATGAGTATTTCTCTTCTATGAGTTTCCAGGTCATGTTAGCTGTTTGACCTCATTGATTTGCTTGGAGTCTTACTAAATTGAAAACAGCAGCAGCACAAAATTTGCTTTTCAATAAGATCCTGGCAATTTTGATGATGGAACCTTTTTCATAGTTTAACAAAACTCATACTCTAGCAAGTGACTTTGCTGTTATGCTGGTGTAGCTTTCTCATGACCACTGAAAAAATTCTGGAATATATGCAGCTTTTGAAATATTTTATTATGTTCTTTTTGTTGTAAATTTGAATGAATCCAGCCAACAACCTTGAATTAGCTTCTAAATTGAGCTCATATTTTTTTTCTTCATGTGGCCTTTCCTGAGCCTTCCTCTACGGGTCAATGCCTTACAGCTGTGAGAGTTTCCCAGGGCAGCTGTAACCAATGACCACAAATGGGTGGCTTAAAACAATAGAAATTGGCTGGGCGCGGTGGCTTATGCCTGTAATCCTAGGACTTTGGGAGGTTGAGGCAGACAGATTGCCTGAAGTCGAGAGTTTGAGACCAGCCTGGCCAATATGGTGAAACCCCGTCTCTACTAAAAATACAAAAAATTAGCTAGGTGTCGTGGCAGGCACCTGTAAGCCCAGCCACTTGGGAGGCTAAGACAGGAGAATCGCTTGAATCCAGGAGGTGGAGTTTGCAGTGAGCCCGAGATCGTGCCATTGCACTGCAGCCTAGGCAGCAAGAGCAAAACTCGGTCTCAAAAAAAAAAAAAGAGAGAAAAAAGAAAACAAACAAAAAAACCATAAATTAATTCACAAATGCTTTAGGAGGGAAGAAATCTGAAATCCAGATGTTGGCAGGATTAGTTCCTTCTGGAGGCTTTGAGGGAAAGCCTGTTCCATGCCTCTCTCCTGGTTTCTGCTGGGTGCCAGAAATCTTGGGCATTGCTTGGCTTGTAGCTGCATGGCTCTGAATCTTGCCACTCTAATGCCTTCTTCTCTGTATGCCTTCTCTTCTTTCTATAGGAACACCAGTCATTAAAATTAGGGCTCACCCTAATCCAGCCTGACCTCATTTTAACCAATTATATCAGCAAAGACCTTATTTCCAAATAAGGTCACATTCCACATTCTAAGGTTCCAGGTGAACAAGAATTTTGGGAGATACTATCCTACTGCACTCTGTACATTAGATTGTTCTTCAGAGTTAAACAAACCTCAGATGTCAATTCTCTGGAGCGGATTTCTCATTACCGCTGGAGCAGTCTAGAGTCCATAAAATATACTGTGACTCTCTGTTGGGACAGAGCCCGGTTTCTGTACTTCAATAACATCCGTGTGCAAATTTATCTTATCAGTTACCATTCCAAAACAAAATCATTTCCATACCTTTTTTTTTCCCCTTTAGAATGCAAGAGTTTTGAGGAATGGTAATACAGTGGCACTATTGAAATCTCATGTTTCAGCACCTGTCCAGAATACACAGGCAAAATGTTGACATTGTTTACTGAATTGTTCATTTATTTATCTTTGCATTTATTTAATAGCTTTGTATTATTCAAATACTTACTGAATGCCTACTATGTGATGCCATGATCAATATAGCAATGGGAGAAGATAATAATCTATTTTTAATCACATATCTGTTTTGGATCACACTTCTATTTAAACATTTGTTCAACAATTTCCTGGAAAGTATGCATATGTATAAATAGTTTAGCATACAATTCAACAGAGTTTATAGACCCAGAGATCTGTGAATTCTTGTTTAAAAATTCCTGGCATTTGTCCTATGTAAACTATTTATCTTGCTTTAATTTTCTCATTCTCAGAATATTTGCAAGGCTCCTCATAATATATTATACTTGTCTTATCAGTTGGAATCCCTTTGGCATAACAAAAATCTCAACTTGTATCTCATTAGACCCGTATAGTTTACTTTTTCTCACTTAAATCTTTTGGAGATCAGAAAATGATACCCTGAAATGAAGGCCTCAGAAGCATCCTCAGAAGCAAAAGTTTTTCACTGACATTCACCTGCCCTCCTATATCTGGCCCCTTGTCTCCCCTGAGGCTAGCCATAGAAACTACAATCTCTCTTCCCCAAGGTGGGTCATGGAAATCAGAACCCCTTTTCCCCAAAGCCAGCCATACAACCTAAGAACATTACTCAAATCTTCCCCTCTGCCTTTCTGCGCAAACCTGAACCTAAAGAAATTATCTGACCTACATTTTTTGAGGGTCCTGCCCCATACCTGAACGGAAAAACTGCTTCACAGACAAGCCAGGAAGAATCTAAACAGTCAGTATTTTGGGGGCTTCCCGGTTCCATCTATTAGCATTAGATCTTACCCTTTTTGCCCAATCATATTTCTATATGGCTGTTTATACTTTGTTGAACCCAAATATAAAAATGGAGTTTCCCTTGTATCTTTGAGATCTTCTGAAGGCTCCTATGTCACATGAAAGCATGATCAAATACATTTGTATTTGTTTTATCCTGTTAATCTGTCTTTTATCGGTGATTTTCAGTGACTCAGAGGGCAAAAGGGGAGCTTTTTTCTTGGCCCTACAAAACTAATTGTAGAGTTTGGCAGTTGCTGATATTCATTCAGTTCCTCAATGATTTTATCCAAACCCAACACCTTTCAAATATCTACTCTCCCTTCCTTAGGCAAGGTATTGACTTTGACAGCATGGTTTCACTCAAATAGAGGAAGCAGTGGTTGGCTAAGAAAGTAATCTTACCTTCTTTTACCTCCTATTAGAGGGCAAAATTCTTTCCATTAACACGCTGGAAGACTTCTTGTTCTGTGGAATTAGCCAGAAGAGAGTAACATAGAAACCTCTGGGTGCAAGCAATACTGGAAGATTAATATCTACCCATGACCAGATTTGATCTATAGTTAGATCTATAATACAGAAATCTGCATTTCTTTTAACAATAGAAATCAGAGTTTCTTATTTTCTCATCCTGAGAATGCAGCAAACAAAGTTTTCTGTTGTCTCCACTTCTAAAAGCTGATTAACAATAAAGATAGGAGTAGAAATACAGCTAGCAACTTCTTGACTAGACCTGCTCTTACCTTATGATATTGAGTTTCCGAAGCAGTTCAGTGATGAGAAGGAACTGGCAAGATTAACATTTTTAGAATGGAATTTGGACAATAATTATTAATGTTTCAAGAAAAACACGCACATGCATAGTAGCAGGTGTTTTTCTTCTGATCAGCATTCATTACTCTCTCTTCAGGTAACCACAATTTAATTTTGCATTGTGGAATCACCATTCTCTCATATTCATGATTTCAAGGATTTCATGATTTCAAGGATTCTGGTTCTGAGCCTACCCTATTAGTCCAGGAATTGACAAGTGAGCCACATCTGGCCAATTACCATAATCCACCTCTCACCTATCAGTATTTGCTTTTGATATGCACAATATCAGGAAAATAAGACACAAATCTGTAACTTTGGCTGAAATAATCTGGAAGTAGACACAATCTGATATGGTTTGGATATTTGTCCCCACCCAAATCTCATGTTGAAATGTAATTCCAGTGTTGGAGGTGATGCCTGGTGGTACGTATTTCAGTCATAGAGGTAGATCCTTCATAGCTTGGTGCTGTCCTCATGACAGAGAGTTCTGGAGAGCTGGTTGTTTTAAGGTGTGGCACCTCCCCTCCCTCTCTTCCTCCTGCTTTCAACATGTGAAGTGTCTGCTCCTGTTTCACCTCCTGTCTGCCATGAGCAAAAGCTCCCTGAGGCCTCCCCAGAAGCCAAGCACCATGCGTCCTGCGCAGCCTGCAGAACCATGAGCCAGTTAATTCTCCTTTCTTTATAAATGACTCAGTCTCAGATATTTCCTTATAGCAATGCAAGAATGGCCTAATATGCAATCTTTATGCTAATATTGCTAAATTGGTGGAGTAGATAAGGCTGAATGACAACTTGGCAATAACTCAAGGGAATGAGGAGGAGAAGAAAGAGAGACTCCTTTATTTACTGAACATTAGTTATACTACAGGCAGTATTTGAAGTGTTTTACATAAAGTGTCTTATGCAGTCTTCCTGCAATTCTATAAAGTAACACTATTGCTTTGATTTTCAAGTGAGATTTAAGAGATGAAGTGACTCATCCAAGATTACACAGTCCCAAGAAAGAATCTGAACTCATATCTCTGGAATATGGAGATTTTTTTTTAACCATCTCCTTCCATTCTGAGTATTGATAACTTAAGAATACACACACACACACACACACACACACACACACACACACACACACATATATTAATTTATGCACATGGTAAAGTTAGTATGCTATATTGAGATAGAATTATGTATAGTGTAGTGTTTCTTTGTTACATTATATAAACTGCATTGATCCTGATAGGGAGTTTCATTTCTAATCGGAGAATGTTTCCAATGACCAAATTTGTGACTATGAAATAACTCTCTTCTATGGTTTGCTGGACCAAATGGACATTGCCAGTTGTCCTCCATGTAAGAATAATTGGGTAGCATAGCTATCGACAACCACATTTGGGTTAATAAAACCATTATCCACCCACTTGCTCAGGATAAAATCTAGGGTCCTTTAACTCCTTCTTCCTTTTTTCTTATTGCTTACATCCATTAGCAAGTCACGTCTATTTTACATCCAACATATTTTGTATTTATTTACCCCAGTCTCCTCTGCTGGACCTAGTCATATTGCTATTCTAGTGGAAATACTGCAACAACCTGCCTCTTGCAGTTGATGCTCCTGCTGCGCCGTTGCATCCTTTAGTTCATCCTTCACAAAGTCACTTGAGTGATCTACAGATAGAAATCAGATTGTTTCACTGCCCTCTTTAAAATGCTCCAAATGGCTTCAAATTGCAATTAGAATAAAGTCCTGATGTATTACCATGTCTACCAGACTCTAATGTCATCCTGCTACCTGCCCCTAAATTCACCCCTATCATTCTCTTTCTCCTTCCTACACTGTAGCAACCCTAGCCTTTTATTTCCTTTTCTTTTTTTTTTTCTTTTAATTTCTTAAGCACACTGAAGTTGTCTCTGTTTTGGGGATTTTGCATTTGCTGTTCTCTCTTCTTGAAATTCTGTATTCCTTTGTCTTTGTAAAGCTAATGCCTACTCATCATTTAGCTGTCAGCTCAAGTGTCACCCCATGGATGACTTTTCTGAGAACCCTACCCCAAATAACCCAGTGTGTGAGTCACTTCTCTCCCACTAGCCTGTTTTATTTTCTTCATAGAATATGCCACTATTTGAAGTTGTCTTATTTATGTTTTTATTTATGCTTTTCCTTGTCTTCCTTCCTTTCAACTTACTCAAGTCCCAGTATACTTGAAGCCTCGTGAGGGTAGGGACCTGCTTCGCCTTGTGCATAGAACAGCGTCTAGCATTCACTGTATGCTAAATAATAATTATTGAATGAATGAATTGGATTTGGAATGAAAATCAGTGAGAATCAACATGAAAAGTTGATCTGAGTCCATTTCTCAGTATTTGTTTACCTCTTTTTATGCATGTATGCATTTATTCTGCTTTGGATACAACTGGGAAAACAGACAACTGTCAAAATATTGAACCTCAAAATATATTTTGATATATTTTGAAGTGGCTATTCAGAGGGACTGCAGACAATAGTAACCCTACAAAGCTGACTTTTGTGGGAGAGAATTGCATCTGCAGTGAAAATCTGCATGGGTGTTGCCAGTCTTTCTCTGAGGCCCTCCCTTCTCTAACTCTGGAAAAGGTCAAGTAAGAGTCTGACACTTTTAAAGGTCTGAAAGAAATATTTACCATCTGGTCTCTCTGAGGGCTGCTATCTGTGAGGTTTTGTCTATATAACAGGAGAAGCTGTGCTGGCCAGACCTCCTCGTCTCCCTCTCCCATAACCTGTGTTACCACCACAAACTGTTTTGCCATGCTTCCAGCCCCCGTTCTTTTTGTAATTTCAAGATGGTACAAAAGCGTCAACCATCTGGCCATTTCTTAGAGTTGTCATATTTAGTATAACTCCTGTGCACACATGTGCACATAAAAATGTGGATGCCTTTTCCCTATTAATCTGTGTATTATCAGTTTGCTTTATGGACTCAAATTTTTGAAACTTTAAAGGAAAATGTAAACCTCTTTACACAACTGAGGGAGCCACAGAGCTCTGTGGAAATGTGTCTGTAGGAGGAAAAGGCCATCTATACTGCCTTACTTGTATAGACCTATTCCTTTGAACCCAAACGTTCAATATGAAAATCAAGGAAGAAAGCTTGTATTTGAAAGTGAAATCTCTACAGAGGGGATTAGCATGTTGTTGACATTTGTACCTAAAATTTCTTTCCCAGAAATGAGCAATCACCAGGGGTGAAGGACAAAGGGTCACACAGTTTCCATCAATAGCATCCACCATACTTAATTTTGTTCTTGGCTCAAATATATTCAATTTTAGAATCATCATTACATCAAAAATATCCCCTGCCTCTAAAAGATTGTGTATACACACACACCCCACAGACACACACTATAAATGAATATAAAGCCTAATAGGCTACATTGTATCTTGCTCTTTTCATAATGTCACAGCACAGCATTTCTTTAATTTCGAACTAAAAATAAAATGTTTTATTAATCAGCAAAATGAGATTATTCATTGCGGACGGTTATCATGTTCATGGAGACACATGGCTTAAAGATAATTATAGATAGATTTCAACTTACTAATCTGTTGGTTATCCAAAATTTATTCCAACCACTTGCAGAGTTTTCCATAGAAATAATACCGTGAAACAAATCATGGGTGTATCCTTGCTGTTCAATAGAACTCTCAATAATAGTGGAAATATTCTATATTTGCACTGTCCATATATGACAGCCACGAGGCACATGTGGCTACTGAACACTGAAAAGATGGCTAGCATATTTGGGAAACTGATTTTTTTTTTTTTTTTTTTTTTTTTTTGAGACAGAGTCTCACTGTGTCACCCAGGCTGGAGTGCAGTGGCACAATCTTGGCTCACTGCAACCTCCACCTCCCAAGTTCAAATGATTCTCCTGCCTCAGCCTCCCAAGTAGCTGGGATTACAGGCAAGTGCCACCACGCCCAACTAATGTTTGTATTTTTAGTAAAGGCAGGGATTCACCATGCTGACCAGACTGGTCTCGAACACCTGACCTCGTTATCCACCTGCTGATTTTTAAATTTTATTTAACTTTAATTAATTTAATTTAAATAGCCATATGTGGCTAGTGACTTCTGCGTTAGCACAGATAGATAACAATATCCTTAATGAAGCTATACATTCAGAACTGGACAGTATGAATTAAACTATGTACAAAGATGTTACCTTACCAAAGATCATGCAATTACCTTTTTCATAAAACGTTTGCATTTTGACTGTAAGAACAAATTTGAACAAATAGGCCACAGTCATCTCCTGAAATTCATAGACCCCTCTTGCTTATATAAAGAATTCCAGAAACTAGAGGTTCATCACAAACTGGTAACTGGTAAGAACTATTCCAAGAGGTACTGTATGCTTTAGTAAATCATCCTGTCACTAATTTTTGTTCACCCATGGTGTTTCTATATGAATAGACTGAGACTGTCTTGCTATATCTCTTCAGTTTATCCTTACAAATCTGCTTGTAGGCCGGGCGCGGTGGCTCACGCCTGTAATCCCAGCACTTTGGGAGGCCGAGACGGGCGGATCACGAGGTCAGGAGATCAAGACCATCCTGGCTAACACAGTGAAACCCCGTCTCTACTAAAAAATACAAAAAACTAGCTGGGCGAGGTACAGTCGCCTGTAGTCCCAGCTACTCGGGAGGCTGAGGCAGGAGAATGGCGTGAACCCGGGAGGCGGAGCTTGCAGTAAGCTGAGATCCGGCCACTACACTCCAGCCTGGGCAACAGAGTGAGACTCCATCTCAAAAAAAAAAAAAAAAAAAAAAAAAAAAGAAAAAAATGCTTGTAGCTGCCCCAACTTGGAGCACTTCTCAAACTTAATGTGTAAGTGTGTTTTCTGGGTGCAATCCTCAAATTTGGCTCAAATAAGCTCTCCACTTATGTTAATTTTGCCTCACTTTTTCCTTTTAGTCCACAGCTGTTATTGTCAAAGCATCATCTACATTGGTAAGTTATGTGTGATAATCAGGTACGCTGAAAGGGCAGTAGGGGAGAGTTTGGAAGCAAGGGGTCCTTCTATGATACAGTGGAGTCATATACTAGTAGATTTACATTATGTATTTACTTTAGAACTTAAACTCTTACAACAGTTAATAAATCTATGAAATATATTAAGATATGAAGACAGTATTAAAACTGGTCAACCAATGTGCAAGGACAAACACTTCAGAATCTTTCACTCACCCTCCATCCCTTACCTCTAGGAACTTCATAATTGTATTTAAAGCAAAATGATTAGATTTTTATACATCTGCATATAGATCTTCTATTTTTCTTTCCTTTGTCTACTTCAGTGTTTCTCAACTTTCAGTAAGTAAATTATTTTATGGACTAGGTTGAGTACACAGAATTATGTGAACTGTATTTTACAGGTAATTTAAGGGCAATTTTTTACATAATTGATTCTTGCCTTCTGTGCTGAGTTGACTAACTTCTATGTGACTCTTCTACCTCTTTCAATGCTTAATCCTTGCCCTTTTGTTAAAAATTATTTCCCCCAAAGGTTATGAAGTAGATCAACTGAGTGTTGCTTTAACCACATTTAAAGCATTTTTTAAAAAATTCAAACCTGCAATTATCTGATTTTTCAAAGGGTTTGTATGCCCAAAGGCTTAATTGCTAAGAGCAGAGTTTCAAATAACCTAATACACTTCAAGCTTCTGAAGGCTGAATGATACTATCTATTTCCATCTCTCTCTTTTTTAATGTGTGTTCAGGCCAGCAGAAGCTATACATTTTTAGAATCTTTTCACAGACGACTTATGAAAAATTTTCTTTGATTTTAATTGCAGAAAAGTAAGTATTCCTTTTCTACTTCTTGGACTTTTAAAATAAGTTTCTTAATCTCTGCTTACCTAGAAATCATATTAGATAATTTAAGATTGTTCAATGATTCATCTCTTTATATAAATTAGTACATTCCTCAGCATCATGCTGGAGGCTATTTGGGAAGCAAAACAGAATCTGGCAATCGTACCAATATTTAGACATTTTACAATATAGTTGTCACAAAGTAATCATCGATGAAATAAATGTGAATAATTTTAGGGCTTGGTTTATAAGTTGCCAACTATTTTACAAGTCTACTTGTGTCGAAGTGTTTAAATCAGTGATTTTTTACAAGCATATCCTTGTTTTGTAAATCCTCTTGCAGGTTAACAAATTCTGATCAACATGTAAAATATAATTTGTACTTCTGAACGTACACACACACACAGAGAGAGAGAGAGAGAGAGAGAAAGAGAGAGAGAGAGAGAGAGAGAGAGAGAGAGAGAGAGAGAGAATTGGTATTTCTCTGACAGAAAGTTTTGCTTATATTCTTAAAGATGGATGTTTACTAGGAACCTACATTTTGAAAAAATACTTGGATAATTAAATGAGAATGGCCCAAGTCTTACCATCTTGAAGAAACCCAAAGTAATCACATTCCTCTGTACTCAAGTGTGTCTGCATCATTCATTTGACACTGTCTTAAATTCTTCTACAGTACCGTATGCAACTATGCTCGCTTTTTGACAAAAGCAAATACTTCTTTGTATCTTCTTGCTTTTAACACCAAATGGTAAGATGGGTGAGAGAAGAGATATAGTGGCTCATGTTCTTGAACAATTCCAAAAAGTGTAGGTTCATGTTACATACTGGGTCATCCATGTTCATCTTCAAGGGCTTCTACTCCTTAGTGATATCATGCATACATTTCCTAATAAAATTAATTTTTCTGTCTTCATTTCTTGGCTTAGGTCTTATTTTCTGATTATGCCACGATTTATCAACTTATTTGTACAAATACTATTAAGTACTTTTGATATGCCAGCAACTTTACTAGGTATTTTTAAATGGTTGTTGCCTGGAAGGAATTCATAGTGTAGTGATGTTACCTTTTCATTTACTATTCCACAGTCTTATTTACCTTCTTTATCACTTTGATTTATAAGACCATCATAGATATTTACTGAGCACTTACTAGAAGCTCAATATTTACTGAATAAAAGAAAATAGAAATGTGCAGGACACTGTGCTAGGCCCTGAAGTCTAAAAAATCAATTATGTTGCCTGTGTGTTGAAGTGGAGTTCTGAAACTGCAACCACACTAAGAAGCCGGGAATTATTTTTATTTTTTCTCTAATATGAGAAAACATTATTCCTCTCATTCTCCCTAGAAAAAGACACAAAAGACAAACGAATCTAATGAATGAAAGTTTAATATGGCTTCAAAACTCATTGCATTTACTCAGAAGAGAGGCTGTGTTCTTTAGGTTTTCAGTCTTAGGACTCAGAAATCAGATTGAAAAAAAAATAATTCCGTTACCACCACCCATGTTTTTCTGACCCAGAATGCTGTTACGCAGCATGTCATCCCTCCATGTGAACCTACCTATGCAGAATTGCTGCTCCTTGAGATACATTTAACTTTTATTACTGGGATAAGTGCAGAAATGCTCTTCCAAGGGAAGTGAAGAGCAATAAGGACTCTATGTTGAGTGAGGAATTAAGGGATAAGGATGGCTTTATGAATTTTTAAATATCTTTGGCATTTTTTTAAGCTAAGAGAAAATCTGGTTCTCAATTTAAAAGAATTCTATAACATAAAGAAGAGTCTGTATTAGATATTCGTAACCTTTTTCTGCCTTTTAGTAATCCTACAACATTTTATTTGTGTAATTGTCCAATAACATTTATTGAACTGTAGTAAGAAGTCAAGCATTGAAGACCTAATCCTTGTTCTTAAAGAGCTCCCATCATGCTTGAGAGAATATCATATATGGCAGGGTTTCTGGCACCATAAATCAGACTCACATTAACTAAAATTTAGAGCTAAGCAACCCTTAACAACTCTGTAAAAATGATTTGCATCTAATGCCATACATGGAGAAAATGTGTTAAACTGTGTTAGCAACAGGTTTAAACAGAAACAGGTTTGACTATTGTACTGTGGGCTGGGGAGACGGGAGATAATGGTATTCCTATTGCAAAGAGCATATAAAGGAATATGTGGGCCGACTCAATAAATTAGACTTCACAATGGAACATGAGTTTCAGACAAGTGGATTCTTGAACACTGCATGGTGACTGGTCCTGATGTGATCAAGAAAAATGAGTAATTTTTTTGCGGCGGGGGGGAAATAAGGTTTGTTAGTTAGAAGTTTTAATCACTTAGAAGGACTCGTTGAGATGCTGAGTACTTCACCGTGTGGGTAACCCAGTGTTAAAGGGCATCTCATTTAGTTAGAGATTGTTGAAATGCTGTGGAGTATGAGAATTGAAGCATAAGTGAAGGGCATCAGCATCATCAAAATTGGAATATTATTTTTAAGTCAGTATAAGTTCGGAGAAGTTCCAAAAATATAACCTGGGAGAGATTTTAGGGAATTATATGGAATTATATTTCCCATGTGTACAGAAGAGGATGACGAGTCAGTACAAATTGGGTAGTGCTTTAAGAGTTAGCGGGATGTGGAGACATTAGGATAATATGTGAAAAATTATGTATAACTAATCACTGGTAGTTTTCTAATCAGCACATTCCTACCCGTGAGTTGTTTTACTGTGAATTGGACTAATCTGGGCCACCTAGGCCCGATTATCTTTATTGGTATTCCTGCTCACATTCTTAAAAGATTCACTACACATAATTGAAATCACTTTCCCTTTCTTGACCCACACTAACAAACCTGAAAGATCCAATACAAAGACCAATATGATAGAACTTCAGATCCAAGAAGAGAATTTAGGCAGTGGTGAACAGGAAGACACAAATACCGGTGTTACACAATGGAGAATAATTAGAGAGAGAGACAGAGACAGAGAGAGAGAGGGACAGAGAGAGAGAGAGACAAAGAGAGAGAGAGAGAATGATTATGCACTTGCTAAAAAATGGACTTCTAAACTGATGAAGAATCAACTGAGGTAATAAACAATATTACATCCAGAAAATTCCTCAGTTTGATAACAAATTCATGATGGAAGAAAAAACAACCCACAAGAATAACAAGTAAAATATCATGTTGTGATTTCTTTTAATGACAAAAAAATTAATATTTAACTTAGATGACCTCCAAGAGAATAATGATTTTTTAAGTAGCATTGTAAGAATTATTTGGAAAATATCTGAAAGAATTGTCAAAATAAAAAAATGACAATAAATTTAGTTTAAAGATCTTAACTGGATTTTATTTATAATTCTACAATCAGGCAACATTTTATTTTATAAAATAGAGTAAGTGTTCTGATGAGCTAAGCAGAGGAGTTTGGCTTTATAGGCAGAAAAGAACTGAAGAAAGCAGAAACAGAAAACAAATAGTGGAATGCTCAATTCCAAGTTACTTTCCTTATGAGGTTAAAACACATGTGGGCTTCCTTGTTACAATGACTCATGTTTCCTGGAATCTATGGATTTGGGGAAAAGTAGTTCCGGTTCATTACATGGCACTTTATACAAGTGATTCCATTCAGGTGTAGCTGGTCTGATGGGGCCTAGTGCAGGAGCCTAAAACAATGGCCTCCCATAAATTTATTTTGCAGTGTTAAGAAAAACATAAAAGCAACCATAGTATTAAAGAATTTATTTCTGATAAACAAATTTCTTGGTTCTTGAAGTCTTATGAATTTCCCCCAATAGTTCTGAACTGAGGAATGCTGTGCTCAACTCTATCCTCTTTGAAGTCTTTTTCAATCTTTATCAGCCACCTAATGTAGTTTGGAAAATGTGTGCATTTCTTATTCAGCAAAATATCCATGAGAAATTTTGCCACTATAGTTTAGGGAACATCTCTATTTATGACTCTTGGAAACTCGGGGAATAACTTTTAATCCAATTCATTGGAATCTTGATATGACTACTTTGGGGGTTGTGTGTGTGTGTGTGTGTCCATTGTCCTTTCTAGTCAACCCTAGCTACACATTGGCAGCACCTGGGGAGCTCTGAAATAATATCAATGTATGGGTGTCATCACCAGAAAATCTTGGACGTGAGTACTTTGTTAAAAACTCCTCATGGGTTTTTTGTATTCTGTTATGGTTGAGAAATCCTGTTTTAGAGGAAAACAATTTTCATTTGATCTTATAATCCTGAACAGTTTCCCAATGCTGATTAATTATATTTCTGTATAGTTTAAATTGTCAGGGTCATGGTAGAAATGAGTTCTTGTAGGAGCCATCTCTGTTTTAATCCCGTTCCCAGGTGATATTTTTATAGAAGCATCTTTAAAACCAGTAAGCATGATCTAAAGTTAGTTACCAAAGGTCAGTGTGAGAATGGTCTTTTAGTCTATTTGTCTCAATAATTATTATCATGCATTACTTTGGAAAGTTATTGGAACAGAAGGTTCACCTGCAACATCCCTTGATTTGACCACATTAAACAGTTGTGCATAAAAAAGTGATGTTTCTATTTTAAAATTGAGAAACTGAACAAAACATACTGACTTGTATCTAAACAAGTCATATCTTTAGAGCTCACTGTGATTCATTAGAATTGCTTCAAGACCTACTTTGCTGAAAGGAATTAGCTTCATATTGACATAAACCAATAGAAGAGGTTGAGATTGGCAGTTAATGCAAAATGTTAATTCGAAAGGCAGAAGAGTAATATAGATGAGAACAGAAATTAAATGTCACAAAGAAAAATCTTCTAAGTTTAGAGACAGAAGCATTTACATGTAATATGACTTCTGCTTCTGATTCTTAAATACCTTTTCCCTAATAGCTTCTTTCTTAATACCTGATTGCACTTAACTTTTGGTGCACCTTGGCTGATTAGCAAACTGGCTTCATCGGGATGAAAATGTGTGTGTTTTTCAGGAGGAGAGGTGTTGCAAGAGGCGTCAAAAAAATAAAATATTTCTACAGTGTTAATGTTTATGATCAAGTGAATAAAAAACAGTGTGGACACAAAATAGCCAAATTTCTCTTAGAAGTCAGTTACTTCACTCCTGCGGTATTCTTATGCAATCCCAAAGACATCTCAGTGACCTTTTCAGTGTATTATCTTGGGACACTGGCTGTTCATGACAACACACTTTGAATGTAGCTCTACTGCAGCAGAAAGAATTCTAATCCCAGTCAGTGGATATAAAGCTCATGAGACTCTACAGAGAAGGAGGGCACTATTTTAGGCAAAAATAAATCTCTCTGAAGAATCCCCAAGCAATTTACCAAAGTTTGATAAGCCTATTATTGTGTTTTAAATAAACTGTGCTACTTTATTACCCTTAATAATAAATATACATTAAAATTTATTTAAAAAGTCACAGGGAATGCTCTGGATTAGAAGCAATTTTTGAAGTTTAATAGACTGTGAGTTCCTTTGTTGCACTAAAATATTAAATTATTACTTTTTAAAGAATCAAAATATTTGTGCATAGCGTGTTGTCCAGAAATACACATTCCAATAGCTTATGTGTTTATAACTATTTTGTTTTGCAAACATTTTTGAAACATT
Source organism: Rhinopithecus bieti (assembly GCF_001698545.2). Classification (NCBI taxonomy): domain Eukaryota; kingdom Metazoa; phylum Chordata; class Mammalia; order Primates; family Cercopithecidae; genus Rhinopithecus; species Rhinopithecus bieti. The sequence goes on from NW_016809273.1 coordinate 3,405,549, forward strand.
GTGTAGACACATTATCTGGAGAATTATCAGCGGGTATATCACATGGGAAAATTTCCCCTCCAACACAAACATACAACCACACTAGGATGCTACGAGGAGTTTTTAATGTCCTCTAAATTCAAGAAAGGTTTTCTTTTCTCCCTCATGTCTTGGTGATAAAGTAATCCTCCCCTCTGCAGTGGATAAGGGAATAATCAGACAAATATAAGCGAGTGTGCCAGGGATATTATGATGAAAAAAGGCAGCCAAACTTAAATTTCATTTTATGGTCAACTTACAAACAGTTGTCATTACTTTCGAGCGGTGAACAGTAGGGCTGACATGGATGGGTGGTCACCTCCAGGATATTTTTCTGCCTAAAGATCTATCTTTCCTTTCCTGTAGAATATCACAAATTGCTTCATGAAAAAATGTTATTAGCCACATGCATCTAGCATAGCTCTTCTTGGACTGCAAATTCAGTTGTCCTTCCTATTTATGTTAGCATGGGTTGAGTTCAATAACTTAAGGTTATTTAATTATCAATTTTCAGTTTATACTATGTGGTACCTGATACACTGTAGGCAGGTACAGCATAGACTTAATGGTGTAAGAGCAGATTAGTCTGCCTTTGAAATAGCAAGGAAAAGAAACTATTGATAATTTTAGCAGAAAATAAATGTACCTAAGCATACTGGTAAGGTACAGGCCAGATATCCAATTATAACTTCCCTACCTTACCTTTTGTATACTTTTGAATGAAGTATGCAAAAGTATACAAAAGGTATAATTTTGGCTGCTTGACCAGCCAACAGATGGGTATGAAACTCCAGCGCAGGTTTTTCTTCTGGGAAATTGAGTCTTGCCCAGTTCATGGCCGAAAGTGATTTTCAATTGTTTCTACTTCCTAAATCGCCCAGGTTTCTCTTGTGCTCGACCTAAGAAGTCTGGTGCTTCATATGTATTTCTTTTACACTTTTATAATCCTGTACGTAGGAGTTTCTTTCTACTGAAAATTTAATTTCCCTCCAAATGTAAATACAGTATGCAAATATAAACTATGCTGAAGAAAAATATCACTGATTTCTTAGTCCCTTTGCCTCAAAACGAACAAGAAAATCAACAAACAAATATGAACACATAACCTACTTCTTTGGCAAGATCACATGGCATTTTGGTTCCGGAGGGTAACATATTTTTTTGAAAAAATCTTTTTCTTTTGCTAACTTGTGCATCTGGCTGACCTGATGTTTGTGATTTGTCACTTTAGTTGACATTAAGCTTTTACTTCAGGACAATTACTACATGTGCTATTGAATTGTACCCTTGCTAATTAAGGCCAAGACTCTTTTTAAACAAGTGTATGATATATACGCCTGGTGAGTCATTTAAAAAGAGGCAGCTGCTGAGAGGGAAATCAATCCAAAATTTGCTGTGCTAAGGTCAAGTCTCCACATTCGAAGTTAAGTGGAAGATGATTATAGGAATTTGTATGGTTTGCATAGAACTTAATTTCTTAATTATGGGGAGATGTATGGTTTGCTTTCTCTGCCTTAATGTGCCATGAAGGATGAAATAAGGCTCAAGTCACTATCTATTTCTGTTGTAAAGGTAGAGGGTTAAATTGACTCATAATCAAGAAATGTTCATTTTCAGAATAGCAGAGTCAGCTACTATGGTGTGATGCAGTTTTCTTGCGAGGAACAGATCTCATGCAATATTGGGTCACTTCCTCATTTCTGTGGGTAGGGTCTGGAGAGTTTCATGTGTGTAGCAGCTCCTAGAATTCAGTGTCATGAATTTTTCTGTGGGGGGTTGGCTGGCTTTGCAATGCCTTTTACCTTTACCTGTGAAGCCAGTGAAGTTTAATTTGCACACCTCTCACAGCAGGAGGAATTGTAGGCATTATTTCACCTGCCCTAAGCTCTTCTGACTTTCTCTATGGCTTCCCTGATGGAAGATGCTAGAATATGTCAGATTCTTTTTTTTTTTCTCAGAAGTTTCAGCAGTCTTCTCAGTCCGTTTCTCTCTCACTCTTCTTAAAGCTCTTGTTTCTAGAGTAGTTGATATGTTTATTTTGTTTGCCCTAAAGCCAAAACATAATACATCGCATTACCTAACAAACCAAATACACAGTGTTTAAAATCTTTGAAAGAAATGCCTTTAAAATATAGATGAAGATTGTAAATAGACTACTTAAAATCAATTTTCTAAATGTGAGCCATTATTTAGTCAATTTGTTAAAGCAAGATTTCCATTATGTTGTTGACACATTATTAGTTATTGTTTGGCTTTTTTCCATCTGTCCAAGGGAAGATACATGAAGAAATTAAAAATGAATAAGTTGCTTTCTAAAAATTCTTCATTTTAAGTGAAAATGTTGTATAAATTTACCAAACTATAAAGTCATTTTCAGATTACTGTGAGTCCATATCATTTTTATTTCCATCTGTTATAAAATGCCTTTGGGATTGAATGTGGATATGTACGGCCTAAAGCCACATAACAACAATATCTTCAAAATCCTCTTTGAACATTGGTTAAAACAACAATGAAATTAATGAGCTCTTCATAAATTAAATGGTCATTTTGCACTGTATAATTTTTTGGTGAATTGGATTATGAGATAGTTGTATAGAAAGCTAATTAATTTTCTTCTATATTTAATCCTTCTATACTTGAGAGCTTTAATTCAGAATCCAAATGATGTTTTTGCCTAGAGAAGAAACTATATTTCTAAAATCAACTAAATAATTGGACATCTGCCTATTTATATTTTTTTAATAGAGTAACTTCCTCAAGTATATTTTTTAAGGTTCTGTTGAAGGTTTCATCCCTATTGTCTTTATTTAACTAAATGTATATTTCCACATAATTTGAAAAAAATATATACGGAATACAGATTTACTAAATAAACACAAATACACTTGTAAAATACACAGAAATTACAGAATTAAACCTTTCATCTGAAACACACAAAAAAATACATGGGAATAAATAGATAGATAGATAGATAGATAGATAGATAGATAGATAGATAGATAGAAAAACGGAAAGAGATAGATTTTGTGTGGTGGTTCCATAGAACCTTATAAGAATGTTAAAGTTACACGATTTGGGACTATTGCTTCACTTATTTTCCTGTACGAACCATATGTATCTGTGCACAGGTTGTAAAAGTGAAACGGAGCAGGGATACCCTCTAAGGGGACTGCCAGGCACCCTGCAACACTCCCCAACCAGCATGGAAATAAAGCAAAATCTTGAGTTCCTTCAAGGGAACCTGACTAAGCAACAAACTAGCGCTAAGAAGTAAATGAGTAACTTTAGAAGCAGGAAGGTAATAGTAGCTTAAAACAATAGCCATAGAGGTTAGAATTATGAGATGTTCCCTACAGAAACCAAAGATTACATATAACATATGTTTCTGAGTTGTTTTTCAGAAACCTGGACCCCCCACCACAGAGATTCACTGGCAGGTAGACCTCAGACATAGGGGAACTGAGGACTGACCTCTGATAGCTGTTCTTTGTTCTGAAATTCTTCCTGAGGGGTTTGGAGGAAGTCACACCTACAGTCAGAGCTAACATTCTTTTCTGCTGACCCCAAAGTTTTAGACAAAGCTTCACCTTCTTAACCAATAGAAAATCAGAAAAATCTTTCAATCTACCTATGACCTGTAAGCCCCTGCTTTGAGATGTCTTGTCTTTTTAGGTCAAATCAATGTATAGCCTCTATGTATTGATTTATGAGGTTGCTTTAACTGCCTCCCTGCTGTTAAAAATCCTTACCTGCAAGCCATTGGGAAAAGTGGGTCTTACCTTTGAGCTACCCAATTTACCTTGCTTGGTGCCCTGCAAACACCCTCCTTTCGCTCATTGCAAACCTCTGTTGTGGATACATGGCCCTACTCTGCCAGAAGAGTGGACTCCCCTTCAGCTTGATAACAAAAGAATGACAAAGAAGCTACTTACCTAACTTCTTTATATTTTTAATTCTTTCAAAAAGCCAGGTAAAACCATTCAATGAAGGACTGTCCTAACATCTGATTCCAGAATCTTAAGTTTGAAGACAAAGAATCAAGGATGGGATGAATGAGCTAAAACATTTAGATATATGCATACTCAGTATTGTTTTTTGTAATTTTTCAATGCAAAGTTTGTATTTTTCAATGCAAAGAAAAAGATAAACTAATTTCTATATATCTGAATTTGGTACCTTCTCTGCCCAATTATCTGTTAACATTTCCTTTTTCCTCTTTTATCTTATATCTCTTCTTCTACTGACTTCTTTCTAAAAGAACAATTTAAATATCAAATACCTGTATTATATATAATTTATATTGTATATGAGGTATATTTTTGACATGATACATATAATACACACATATATACATATATGTGTGTATGTATGTGTGTGTGTGGATATACATATATATAGGTATACACATACGGTTGGTGCAAAACTAATTGCACTTTTGGCATTGAAAGTAATGGGAAAACCCGCAATTATTTTGCGCCAACCTATATGGTATATATTCATATNTATATATATATATCATATATTCTAACCTAATATCCCTATCAAACTAGCAGCATCTATTCTTCTTGTCTTCTAGGGTCAACTTGCTTGAGAGAATGTCTCTACTTGTTTATCTCTTGTACATCAAACATTAAACACATGATCATTTGTCTTCTTCCCTTACCACTCTATTGAATCTGATCTCAACAAAGATAGGAACAAGTCTCTAAATGTTAAATACAATGGCCATTTTTCAGGCATTATAAGACTTGATCTCTGTACATTGTTTGTCACTATTTAGAACAACTACTTCTCCCCTAAAACACATTATTCTCCTGGGTCCTGTGACATTAAACTATCTCTTCTTCCATTTCTTTCTGTGGATAATTCTTTCTGGGTTTTCGGGTTTTTTGTTTGTTTGTTTTTTGGGGGGCCCTCTGACCATGTTAGTTCTAATGTGTGTCTGAGGTTTGCACTGAGCCTGCTTTTCTCTAGTCTCTACATTCTCTAAGATACCTCACTTGATCTCATGGGCTTTAAGAGGTAATTAGGTCATGAGGACTCTTCCCTTATGAATGGTTAAATGCCATTATCCAGGGAGTGGATTAGTTATTGTGGGAGTAAGATCCTGATTAGAAAAATGAAAATTTCCTAATTTTCTCTCTCTGTCTCTGGCACTCACTTGTTCCCTCACCTTTCTGCTCTTTTGCCCTTGTACCCTTTTGCCATGTGATGAGGCCTTTGCCAGAGGCCTGTGCCATGCTCTTGGACTTCCCAGCCTCCAGAACCATGAGCCAAATACCTTTCTATTGTTTATCAACTACCCAGGCTTTGGCATTCTGTTATAACAGCAGAAAATGTACTAAGACAACCATCATGCTCATCATTTTAATGAGGACTTGGCATCTATAATTTTTACCTAGATGTTTTAAGAAACCAAATATTATTAATTAAACATTAGAAAACATAACTAGATTAACATTTTAGCTTGCAATAGTCATCAAACTTGACTGCTCCTCCCTCTTCTCAGTATTTTTCAATTGAGCAGTCACACATCTCTAATAATATCACAGCTGCAAGTCCACGTGCTGTACCATACCCAAGGCCCAGTGGGACCTGCAGCTCCACTAGGCAATCATTTATGAAAGTTACAAAGCACATTAAAATGAATTTTCCTCCTGGATGTGGATGTCTACATATGTAGCTTAGGAAATGCAAAGCCAGCTACAAGGTATTAATTTCTCCTCATGGCAAAAGCAATTAGTATGCTGAAAAGCACTTGTCCTTCTAGGTCATTTTAGTTGCAAAATTTTTGCATGCAAAGTTGTCTTATTAAGGATAAACAGGGCTTTCTTGTGAAAAGAGACAGCAGCAATCTGAGTTTCCGATTACACACACACACACACACACACACACACACACACAAAGCACATAAACTTAAAAATTAGAAAAGCAACACAATTCATAACAATTTGGAGTCTGCTGATTGCAATTTTTGCAAATAACTACAAATTGATACCCATTTTAGAAAATGTAATTGTGAAATACCTTGTTAAAAGTATAGCATACGTAGGTTACAATTTTGTAGGACACCTAGGGTAATGCACATGCCAGTATCATTCCAGCCTTTGAAAACATGCCGTTTTAAAAAAGAAATAAATGTCTTTATTAAGTTCTTTGTGATTTCCAAGAAAAGACAAGGTCAGATTATCTTTGTTGCTATGGATTTATTATAAGGACGCATGGAAAGGAAAATAGCTGGGGAAACATCCTTGGCAGCTTGACATTTATTTTGGATCTCAGACTTCCAAGCTCGTATAAATGAGCTCATGGAGAATTGGAACCTGAGCTCAGTATTATCTAAAAAATTGGAGCTAAGCTCCAGTAGCTCGCTTCTTCCTGCGTACCTAGAATTTGTATTTCCCAGAGAGAGGATTTGATTAGGATAAAGTACCACCTCAGGGAGCAGTTGCTTCTCTCATATCTGATCTCCACAGAATGACCTTTCTTAGATACCATTCACTGGTCCCACTAAAGAAAGCCAGTGATGTTTTGTTGATGCTGCACGTATGACATAAGCAATTATATTCCAGAGAAACCACTTGGACTTGCTCTTCTATAAGAAGCATACTATGAAAGACTGTAAGTGCTGGCATAAAATAAATTTCTTTCAACATTACTAAACTTTTTTTCAAAATCTAAAATAAAACAAAATTTGGAGCCCTAGTGTATTTGCTAGAGTAGGTTACCTCATACTGTGGTAACAACTTAGGTCCCAAATGCCAGTGGCTTAACACAGCAAAGATATATTTCTTGCTCATTCAATCTGCAGATCAGTGACCACGCCTCATTTGAAATCTGAACGCCATATTAGACTACTAAGCAGGCCAGAATGCTTCACTTTTTTTTTTTTTTTTTTTTTTTTTTGAGACAGAGTCTCCTTCTGTCACTCAGGCTGGAGTGTAATGGCACCGTGTCGGCTCACTGCAAGCTCCGCCTCCCGGGTTCATACCATTCTCCTGCCTCAGCCTCCGGAGTAGCTGGGACTACAGGCGCCCACCATCACTCCCGGCTAATTTTTTTGTATTTTTAGTAGAGACGGGGTTTCACTGTGTTAGCCAGGATGGTCTTGCTCTCCTGGCCTCCCAAAGTACTGGGATTACAGGCATGAGCCACCGCCCCAAGCCTGCTTGAGTATTTTGACATCATTATCATCATCTCAAAGTCTCATTCGCGGGGAATAAAAAATTTAGCAAACTCAAATCCACGCTATATACTATACATTGAGTAATACCTATTAATTCCACACATAGTTATCCAGAGCTAGTCACATAACCTCAGCTTCAGTCAGGTGCAATGGGAAGTGTGGGGAGGCATATACAGTAAGTGCACAATTCTGTTGTCACACTCAGTTTCCTCATCTTTAAAATGGTCATGCTCACAATAAGGTACAGGATTATTATGAATCAGTGATACATAGTGATTTGGGACCACTGTATAACAAATGAAATAATAAATCCAATGTGCTTAGCATGTATTTGTCAGATAGCAAATACTAAAGAAATAATAACCACCATTACTGTTGTGCCAGAAAAGGAACTATTTGCGTGACAGTTGACTAGTGTTTCATAGATTATTTTTATAGTATATTATAATTTTAAAGATCACTTCAAAACAATTTTATAAACTTTAGGTATATTTTATTTCCTCCATCTGTTTTTTCCTTGTTGATTCTACTTTCATCTGATTGAATGACATTTTGACAATAGTTTGAAACACTCCAACATTTGATTTTATCATAATAACTGAAAACATTGGTTTCAAGAAGGAGCTTGGTTTATGACTGCACATACCCATGTATTTGGATTAGACCTAGATGTTGGATATCAGGAGCTTTTTAACCAAAAGTTTGTGCTCCTTCCATAGATTTAATGGGCCATATTTATTCAAATCCATTCAAGTCAACCATGTTCTAGAAGCTACAAAGATAAATCAGATATATCTGTGGCCTCAAAAAGTTACAATATTGATGACTAGGTAGAACAAAAATATACACAGTGATAATACATGCAGGTTAAGTTCTAAGGGTCAGTAACATGTAAAATATTCAGCCAGGTAGCCATGGAAGATAACTCAAAAGAGAAGGGTTTTAGACATAATGTCAATAGATGTCCAGGATTTTGGAAGGTGGAGAGAGCAGTCCCTGGTCTAGAAACAAAAAATGTTATGGAGGACATTTAGAAAAAATAGAACAAGCTCATGTAAAGGGCTTTTGAAGGTGGCTATAGTGACAAATACTTCTTAACCAGCTAAGTAAAGTGGATCTGCAGAAAGTTTATTTTTATATTTTCACATATCATAACCAGGTTTTACATAGACAAATCTTTCCCTACTGTTTTTTAAAACTAGAAAATTTTCTTCAATTGAGCATTTTTTCCAATAAAAAATGTGAAACTTTATGTCTCTAAAACTGACCTTGTGCTGCCACTTTTTGTTCTGAAATACTTTTCCAATTAACTTTCAGTCCATTCTACACCTGATAAAACAGATGAAACAATGTCCTAATATAGGTGGTAAGAGTTAATGTGTATATAAGTTAATGCTGCAGCTTTTCATTTTTCATTCTGAGACTTTTGGGAGCCTTGAAGGAGTGGGGAGGGTGGGGGAGAGAATCAAATAAAGAAGGATTTTTGAAAATTTGCCAAGGCTTTCAAGGTAGAATTTGAAAAGCATTTAAAATAAATTAATGGAAGGCCTGATACTTTTGCACGTATAAGAAAGTTTCCAGTAAGATTCCTTTACTTGTTGGATCTATCACATAGGAGGATGATGTGATTAGTATATTTAACCTTAATATTTGGAAAACTGATTAGATTAAATAGAACATGACAATAGGTTGAAATTATATTTGCATGATGTGTTTGATGTTGATTTGTGAAGAAAAATGTCACCAGAAAAAGTGTATTAAATCTGGATAAATTAGACCTTAGAAAGGATAGTTTTCAAAATAATGCCTTGTTGAATTGTAAATATGTTCTGTTTTGTTACAAGCCACTGGAAAGAAAAATAGTTATATTGTCATTTAGTAATAACCTTTTTTAAAAGTTCTGGTTGAATATTTTTAAAATAATGGCTAATTATATACAGCAGTGTCCTGCAGCAAACCATAGAGCATGCATTTTAAATATCAAGTAATACTATTAATTATACAAAAAGTCTTGTTATAATTACATGTGCCAAAAAACAGAGCAAATTATAATAAATATTAACTTTTAGTCTGTTTATATATGTAAAAAGATGTGTACAGGTGCCTGAATTAGTGTTAAAACAGAAATATTATTTCTAAATGCATCAGGCTTTAGTTTTGTTATGCATTGATGGCACACTGTAAGGGACATGAGCAAAAATAATGGGGGCTTTTCATTTTTTGCAATGGATTATTTTCTGCTATTCATTTGGCAGAGGCCTGTAATAAACTTGTTTGTTTCTGTTGGCTTCATTTCAGTTCAAAACTGGAAATAGTGGATGCTTCAGAGTCACTTAATGCTATTTTACTTAGAACCATTATGCTCTTGTCATTTTGCAAAA
>NW_016809273.1:3416912-3468201 GCF_001698545.2 Rhinopithecus bieti
AGCAACAGCTTATTGCTTGTTGCTATGTTTTTATTACTTGATTTATGATTATTCTGCCAATCCATATTAAATTTAATTTAAATCCTTTTTAAATTTTCATGTATAATCAGTTCTTTTTCTGGAAATTCTATTTTCTTCTGTTGAACTGTAGGTCAATTCTCTCATTCAGTGCCAGACAGTTTAAAATATGGTAGATTTGTAAGGTATTTACTTTTCAGTAATCATAGGCCATGCAATAATTTATCTATTTCTTCCCTTCTTTTTCACCAAAAGTTTTCCACACACCTGCCCTCTTTTGAGCCTGATTTCTGAGGTGTGACAAAGCTCCTGTGTTCATAATATGCCATTATGATATGCATTCCCACATAGACATCATTGCTCCCCATTGTGGTGCTCTGAGGAAACCATGCCTACCTGCCCATCTGCACATTTTTCCTTTATTTTTTCCACTTGAACCAACAGCCATGCATCCCATTCCAACCACTTCCTTTCCCATAGTTTTCAACTCAAGATGAGAAATTTTTGTTTCAACTAGTTTAAGTCATTCATTGAGAGGGATAATAACTCAGTAAGGATCAAGGGATGACTAGAAAAGGGTTATGACAGAGTTATGTTTTCCAAGTAAAAGGAAAACAAACATGAGGAAATAACTCAAAACACACTAAGTTTCATGTCAGGATAAATGTTGACTTCATCATTATGGTCTTCATGCCCAAGAACTCTCTTAAGGAATAACGTCAGAGCAATTCTGAAATCTCCTCATGCATGCATAAATTATAGCTTTTGTTCTCATTTACATGCAATAACCAGTAGATGCTCCTGGAAACTAGCTAGTGAAATATACATTTCTCTCAGCCATCGTAAACATCTATTCACGTTTATTCCAAAAAAGCATTTTCTTATGAAGCTACATTAGGAGTTGGCATACTCTGTAGCATTATTTTATAAAAAGAAGCTGTTTGAAAATTTGTTGGTAGTCTGCCCCACGTTTGTTGAAAGAATTACCATATTTGTACCTACAGGCAATTTTTCTGTCTGACATATTTTCTTCAAAACAATGATTTCCAAAAAAGTAGTTGTGGATTAGAATACTTGAGGGAGTTTTACAAAAGCTAGACAAACAGCTCTCTAGATATGGTGGATCAGGATCCCGAGGCTGTGAGCAGCAATCTGCATTTTTATCAAGATGTGTGTATTAGTCTGTTCTCACACTGATTTTAAGAATACTACCGGAGACTGGGTACTTACAAAGGAAAGAAGTTTCTTTTTTTTTTTTTTTAATTATTATTATTATACTTTAAGTTCCAGGGTACATGTGCACAACGTGCACGTTTGTTACTTAGACGTGCAGGTTTGTTACTTATGTATACATGTGCCATGTTGGTGTGCTGCACCCATTAACTCGTCATTTACATGAGGTATATCTCCTAATTCTATCCCTCCCCTACCCCTTCCCACAATAGGACCCGGTGTGTGATGTTCCCCTTCCTGTGTCCAAGTGATCTCATTGTTCAATTCCCACCTATGAGTGAGAACGTGGTATTTGGTTTTCTGTTCTTCTGATGGTTTGCTGAGAGTGATGGTTTCCAGCTGCGTCCATGTCCCTACAAAGGACACAAACTCATCCTTTTTTATGGCTGCATAGTATTCCATGGTATATATGTGCCACATTTTCTTAATCCAGTCTGTCACTGATGGACATTTGAGTTGATTCCAAGTTTTTGCTATTGTGAATAGTGCTGCAATAGAAAGAGGTTTCTTTGACTCACAGTTCCGGAGGCTTAACAGGGATCATGGCAAGGAGCCCTCAGGAAACTTACAATCATGACAGAAGGCAAACAGGAAGCAGGCACCTTCTTCACAAGGTGGCAGGAGGGAGGTGTGAATGAGGAAGTGCCATACTTTAAAACCTTCAGCTCTCATGAGAACTAACTTACTATCACAAGAAAAGCATGGAGAAAACTGCTCCGGTGATCCAATCACCTCCCTCCTGGTCCCTCCACTGACACATGGGGATTATAATTCAAGATGAGGTTTGTGTGGGGACACAGAGCCAAACCATATCACTCGGTGACAGTTTACTTACCTGGATCTCGAAAACACTGTGCTGAATCATTGTATGCCCATTCTGAACATCTTAGGTGAATAGATCTTAAAGCTGGTCAGTTATCTAAATCATCTTGGAAGATTTTAAAATACTTAATATTTGCAGGTCCCATCCACAAAATCATGACTATGAGGATCTGAATATGGTCAACCAGAATCTGAAATTTTCAAAAGCATCTCAGATGATGCTTGTCAGAGCTAGATTTAGGAATGCCACCTTAAAATATATCAATAGCAGTCTTATCTTTAGTATTCTGTAGGTTTAGAAAATCTGAATTTGGCAATCATCTAATATTTTAATACACAGAGTAAGTGAAAGTATTTGACTGCTGAAATATGAAAATGTAAAAGAACTCTTATTTACATTTCTTAAAAATAAAGTTATTACACTGTTGTGTTTTTTAAAAAATGTACTAGATTCCATTGAGATGTTTCGTACATTTTACCTATTACAGATATGTGTATATATACAAATGGAATATCTGAAGTGATTCTCTTTCCTAGTTATCATATTATCCTGTTCAATCCCTGAAAATTTATTAGATTGTTTTATTGGTTTATTATGTCTTTCCTTCTTAGAATGTTAACTCCATGGGGATAAGAACTCTATGCAATAGTTCACTCCTAGGGCCTAGAGCATTGACTGGTACATGGTTGGTGCTCAGTACATATTTATTGAAAAAAACAGATGTATATTATACATGTATATAATATTCATGCATGGATAGTATATCTAAAACATATATCTATATGTGAAATTGACATATTAACCAGTTAGTCATACACATGCACACATACACAATACTGGTATAATTTCTTAGCTGCTAACAAAAACACATTTTATTAATCATGAAATTTCTCTTATACACAAAGGCATTTGAGCCTCTTCCAAATCATAAATAAAAGGGAGTTTAGTCAAAACATAACCTCGTTTCTTTCATTGAGAGGGACCTGGAGGAAGTGATTTGGATTATCTATTAGCATTTTTTAAGAGGAGTCACAGTGCTCCTCAGATGTTGTCACTCACTCACACATAGTGTACTATGTGAAGAGCAGCTGAATCATCCTGGAATCACGATGCCTCATGAGGAAAGGGTCAACTATTTAGTCTTCATTCGCATGATGGAAAGTGTAGTTAATGGCACTGTTATATTGTCACATTGCCGAACTTCAGAATCAAGTCACTAAAAATATTTTCTCACTTTGGAAGATAGTGAGGATTCTAAAAGCTTACCTTAAAAAAATTTAAAAGATGAGGTCTTTATGACTGCATCTTTTGTCTCTGGGTAGTAATCTTTCCAATTGAAGAGTGTGTCTCAGAGGTGTTTAGCTTAGGAACTTCTTGGCTCCCCTGACAGGTTATAACACTGCGTGTGCCTCTGAATGAGGAGACTGGTGAAGGTAGGGCATATTCATTATTTTCTTCACTTATACATTCATTCATTACAGAATCTCTACTCCAGTACCTTTTGTAGTTCAGGTACTGTTTCAGGCACCCTCTAGGAAGTGAGGGAGAGTAATAATGATGGGTTCAGTACAATGTGGTAGGTGCTAGGACAGTGGTATATACAGAGGCCTCTGAGACAAAGAACAAGGACATCCAAAGGCAGTGGTATCAAGGATGGCTACCTAGAGCTGCAGGTACTTGTGCTGAGTCTTGAGGATGGGTAATATTTACTCATTCCACACATATTTATTGAGTGCCTTCTTCAGAACTAGGCTTAACTTTGGACATACTGTGGAGAAACAAAACAGACATAGACACCGCCCTCATGGAAATTCCAGCCTGGGAGGGAGCGCAGACAAAAAACAAATAGTCTCCAAGTAAAATATGTGATAAGCAAGAGAAAATGCAAAAGTTGTAAGAGCATTGCAGCTGGATTTTTATTAATTACTCAGGGTAAACGTTTCTTTGAAGAAATGGCATTTGAGCTGACATCTTGTTAAGGAGAAGTCAGCTAAGCAAGGACAGAAGAGAGCATCCCAGATCACGAGAAGAGAGTTCCCTTTATTTTATTCAAAGAACTTGGGTCTAAAAAATGCAAAAATAAAGAAAATGGGGTTTTACATCATTAACTTTCCTGAACATTATGTTAATTTAAAATTTTAGAACTTAGCCAAAAGTACAGATTTGAAAATTAATGCAAAATAGCCTGAAAATGCCTTTATTCTTTTAAAATTTTCCTCTGTTTTAATTTTAATTTTACGGGTAGATAGTAGATGTGTATATTTATAGGGTACATGAGAGGCATGCAATGTGTAATAATAATATCAAGGTAAATGGGGTATCTATCACCTCAAGCATTTATAATCTCTTTGTGTTACAAACATTCCAATTATAGTTTTTTAGTTGGGATAATAGAGGCCTGGGGCAGTGGCTCACTCCTGTAATCCCAGCCCTTTGAGAGGCCAAGGCAGGCAGATCACGAGGTCAGGAGATTGAGACCATCCTGGCTGACATGGTGAAACCCCGTCTCTACTAAAAATACAAAAAATTAGCTGAGTGTGGTGGCGGGCGCCTGTAGTCCCAGCTGCTTGGGAGGCTGAGGAAGGAGAATGGTGTGAACCCGGGAGGCGGAGCTTGCAGTGAGCTGAGATAGCGCTACTGCAGTCCAGCCTGGGCGACACAGCGAGACTCTGTCTCAAAAAAAAAAAGGGGGGGGGGATAATAGATTGCTGTTTACTGTAATCATTCTGTTGTGCTAAATACTAGATCTTTTCATTCTATTTTGTATGCTCTATGGTTTTATTTATTTTTCAATTCTCAAAGTGGAACAAGGGGTACTTCAGAAATAGTCATCAGAATGTTGTTTGAATTGGTCAATTATGTAGTCACTTTTAATGTTATGATTTTATTGTTAGTGGATTTTTATTTTTTAAATTTTCACATATTAGCTTATATTTGGCCCAATGCAACCACAGAACACTGTAAAATACATACAGACACTACCCACTGTAGAATTATGACCTTTCTAACTTTTCACTCTTTGACAAACTTTTCTATTTATTGCCCTCTAGCCATAATAATTGACTCTTTTCAGATTGTATTCTCCTCTGTCCATATACATTTTCAGTATATGTCTGTTCTCAGTCAGTATTACAATCATGCAATACAACAGTTTCATTAGCTCTCTACTTCTGGTTTTCAGTGACGCAAGTGCTTTCTCATGTGTAAAGGGGCAAAGGCTTTCATTTGCTTTGTAATCTAAGAGGGCAATAGACAAATCACAGTTTCTGAATCTATATTCCAAGTCTTCTTTGAGGAACTGACATTTAAACTGAATATCAATGGAATTGGCTGTGTAGTAACAAGAGACAGAAGAGCACTCCAAGTGAATAAGGGAGAGACAGACATTTCAGGCAGTGGGACCTGGCATGTACAAAGACTCTGAGGATGGAAGCATTATGATTCATTTAAGGAACCATTGTTAGTTGTGAGGGCTATATTGAAGTGTAAATACAGAGAAACAAGAAACAGAGGTGTTTCAGTATTTGTTTTATTCAGAGGAAGGAAACGAGAGAAAGGAAAATGAGAAATGATTGATGCTTATAGTGACCATTTGTGGCTTTGTCTCTCCAGCATCAGTTCTTGCTCCATCTAGCAATAGTATCCCAGTTTCCTCAGGTTCCTCTCTTCCCCTAAGTCCAGCCGGTTTGATGAGAGTTGAATGAACCCCTGGTTCTAAGCCTGCCTACAAATCTGATAATTACATCTCCTTGGCCAAAACGGTTGGTTCAGAGTTTGACTTATTACTCAATTAGGGACAATGACCTCAGTTCCAGAAACTTTTCCAACACTGTTGGGGAATGGAATCTCTCTTTTAAATATAATTGGAGCTGGAAGCTTGTAAGGGTGACATAGCAGAGGCCTAACCGAGAGTAAATCCAATAGGGAGGAATACAGAGATTAAAGACAGTGAGAAAACTGCCAGCACGTAAGATATTGTTTGGCCCTCTAGGCACAATCACATCCTAAGCTATGGGCATTTCAGTGACATCAGCCAAAACATTTGCTTTTAACATAAAGTAAGCTTGGGTTGGGTTTCTGTTCTTGCAATTAAAGTGTCCTACATAGTGTAAAGTTTAATCGGACGAAGTTTTGTTACCCTAAATCTAAAACATCAACATTTCTGGAGCTCCTCAGATTAATTTCAATAGCACACCACAGTTTTCCATTATCTTAATTTACCAAAGTGACAGCTTGTCATTATGTTGGACTTACCTTTTTAACAAAATTATAATAGGAAAATATTCCATTTATCAGCTTTCTAGTTTTATTGTTCCCTAAAACTAGTTAACACATTAAGAGCAAATGCATATCCTATATTAAAGTTTCACTTCTATCCAAAACTCAGGCATAGTAAACTGTTTCTTGCTTTTTCTAGAAGGGTCTTACTGGAAAAAAAAATTTCTTCTTAAGCCCTCAGCTGTCCAACAATAGATGTTTTATTTTTCGCATTATCTTTTTTGTTTATTCTACAACAAATGTTATGTCCTTCAACTGATATTCGAGAATGTTAAACAATTTTTGCATCTTTCTAAAGCCAATAAAGATTTAGCTTCCTCAAATGATTGCCTAGAGCCTATATAATCTCACTTAAACCTTGCAGGATATTTGGTCTGCCAATTCAAATAGTTTTGTCAGTATTTTTATTTGTTTTAATTTATTGATTTGATAAACTGATTGAAACAGAAATTGAGGTACTGATGTCATAAAAAAAGAGGTTTAGTGAGGCAAAGCCTATACTTAGAGTTAATGACATATTTATAAAAAGCCGCTGTATTACACTGAAGATTTAAATTTTAAAATTCCAATGTTAAAACCAAACATTTTAATATATTCACAATCTCTAATCCAAATACACAAATAACATTTCACCTAATTCCACACATAGTTGGAGATATATTAAGGAGCACCCTAGACTCCAATTATACGTGGATATTTTAGAAGCACAATACATCTACTAAGTTTGAGGTAATGAGAGCTGATTTGAGTAGAAGGCATGCTAAAATGGCATGGTGAAAAGGAACACTCAGCCACAAAGACCACCCTGTTGAGAAGATACAGGCTCTTGTTTCTTAAAGAGACATTTGGGCAAATGGTCAAGTAAACAGACTAGAACTAGTCTTTGAAAATGATGAGAAAATTGTGCCTGTTGATGGGAAAAAATGTGAGAGAGATAGAGAATAAGCATAGAGTATTTATTAAGAGACTTGGCTTAGCTGACAGTCAAATGCAAATTAAAATTTGAACCAACAACTTACTAACAGAGTGGTCTTGGTCAAGTGAATTCACTTTTAAATTGCATCTTAATTTTATTTATTTATTTATTATTATTATTATTATTATTTTTTTTTTTTTTATTTTTTTTTTTTTTGAAAAAGAGTCTNGCGTGAACCACCGCACTCAGCCAGAATGATTATTTTCTTGGTAATATTAATGAGACCCTTTCTGTGCAGAGGAAAGAATCATTATTATTTATTTATTTATTTATTTATTTATTTATTTATTTATTTAGAGACAGAGTCTTGCTCTGTCGCCCAGGCTGGAGTGCAGTGGTGCGATCTAGGCTCACTGCAAGCTCCACCTCCTGGGTTCTGATCAGGTATACGAGCTTCCTGGAAGACCCCACACTCCTCCCTAAATCTTCACTCCAGCGTCCTCACCACAAAGACGACTCTGCCACTTTCACCTCCTCAGTTTACTTTCTTTTCTTTTTTAAATTTTTTTTGTTTTTTTTTTGAGACAGAGTCTCGCTCTGTCGCCCGGGCTGGAATGCAGTGGCCGGATCTCAGCTCATTGCAAGCTCTGCCCTCCAGATTCACTCTGTTCCCCTGCCTCAGCCTCCCAAGTAGCTGGGACTACAGGCACCTGCCACCATGCCCAGCAAAATTTTGTATTTTTAGTAGAGACGAGGTTTCACCGTGTTAGCCAGGATGGTCTCAATCTCCTCACCTTGTGATCCTCCCGCCTCAGCCTCCCAAAGTGTTGGGATTACAGATGTGAGTCACTGCATCTGGCCCGCATCTGGCAATTTTAAATTTTTATGGATACATAATTGTACATATTTAGGGGATGTATGCAATATTTTAATACAAGCACATAATGTTTAATGATCAAATCAGAATAATTAGGAAATCCATCACCTCAAGCATTTATTATTTACTCATTAGGAACATTCCAATTACATTCTTTTAGTTATATAAAAATATATAACATTATTGTTAACTATAGTTGCCTTATTGTGCTACTGAACATTAGATCTTATTTCTTTTATCTAACCGTATTTTTGTACCCATTAACCAACCCATGTTTAATTCCCCTGACCCACCATCCTTCCCAACCTCTGGGAACCATTATTCTACTCTCTACCTCCATGAGATCAACATTTTAGTTTCCACATATGAATGAGACTTGCAGTATTTGTCATTCTGTGCCTAGCTTATTTCATGAAACGACCTCCAGTTCCATCCATGTTGTTATAAATGGTGCAATTTTATTTTGTAATTGCTGAATAATATGCCATTGTCTAAATATACACCACATTTTCTTTATTCATTCATCTATTGATGGACACTTAGGTTGATTCCATATCCTGGCTACTGTGAATAGTGCTGCAATAAACATGGAGGTGCAGATATTTCTTCAGTATAGTGAGTTCCTTTTTTTGAGGGGGGTGGGTATACAGACAGTAGTGGAATTGCTGGGTCATATGTTAGTTCTATTGTTAGTTTTTTGAGGGACCTCCAAACTGTTCTCCATAGTGGCTGTAGTAATTTATATTCCCACCAAAATCAACAAAGTTTCTTCTTTCTCTGCCTCCTCATTAGTATCTGTTACTGCCTTTTTTATGCAAGCCATTTTAACTGATATCTCATTGCAATTCTAATTTGAATTTCTCTGATGATTAGTCATGTTGAGCGTGTTTTCATATACATGTTGGCAGTTTGTATGTGTTCTTTTGAAAAATGTCTATTCACATCTTTTGCCCATTTTTAAATCAGATATATTTTGCTATTGAGTTGATTGAACTTCTTATATGTTCTGGTTATTAACCACTTGTCAGAGGATCAGTTTGCAAATATTTTCTCTCATTCTGTGGGTTGTCTTTTCACTTTGTTATTGTTTTCTTTGCTGTGCAGAAGCTTTTTAGCTTGATGTGATCTCATTTGTCCATTTTTATTTTGTCTCCTGTGCGTTTGGGGTCTTAAGAAATTTTTGCTCAAATCAGTGTCTTAGAGCATTTCCTTAATATTTTCTCCCAGTAGTTTGATAGTTTCAGATACTAAATTTAAACATTTGATCCATTCTTATTTCAATTTTTTTCTATATGGTGAGGCATGGGGTTTAATTTCATTCTTCTGCATGTGAAGAATGACTAACCAGTTCCCTTAGCACCATTTATTGAAGAGACTGTCCTTTTCCCAAAGTATGTTCTTAACAGCTTTGTCAAAAATGAGTTGGCTATAAATGTGCAGTTTTATTTCTGGGTTATTTATTTGGTTCCATTGGTCTATGTGTCTGCTTTTATACCAGTACCATACTGTTTTGGTTACTATAGCATTGTAATATAATTTGAAGTTAGACAAAATGATGCTTTCAACTCTGTTCTTTTTGCTTAGGATTGCTTTGGCTATTTGGGGTCTTTTGTGGTTCCATATAAATTTTGAGATTTTTAAAAAAATATTTCTGTGAAAATGAATAGACTTCACTTTTAACTTGAATAAGTAACTCTTGGGGAGTCTCAGCTATCTCACCGCAGCAAGTGGCTTGATATGGATGTCAGTTTCTTCACGTATATAAAAAGTAGGTGATCTCAGCATTATTGAACTGTTGATAAATTTAATGAGACCATTTATATAAAGCTCTTGGTAGAGTGGTATTTAATAATAACTTAGCAAATGTTAAATATTATAATACTTTGATTAAGATGGTGGCAGCAAATTATTGTTTGGGATTCTGGAAGTTAAGAGGATCTGAGAAGTAAGATCATATTATTCAGCAAAACAAAACAAAACAAAAACAACAACAACAAAAACTAGCACTAGCTTAAGGCCAGATGCTTAATCTTAGAAGGATATTATGTTTCTCAAATAATATTCTGCTCTTTGCAAAGTAGGAATCACACAAAGATAGTAGGTCAATAATGGTGGATTGTGAGAGGGACAGAGAGAGATATTGAAAGTGTCTAGCCTATTCTGCCCCATGCCGTCAGCACTCCACAGATCTCAGGGCTTGTATAAAGCTCAATTCTATTCCAATACACAAGGGCTAATGGAGTTGGGATTACTTTGACACTTTTCATCTGGTTCAACATTATCTAATGAGGACATCCAAGAGCTTCAGATAAGACCATCAGTAGATCCAGCTGTGTGAATTAGAACTGGCAAAGGCAGGGTTATGAAACTACACAATCCAGGCCAAGCTCTTGGTACAATGCCCCAAAAATACTACTTGTAATTGTGGTGATTTCCTCCATGACACTTTCTACTCTGGACTTACCTGATAACCAGGGTTGCCAGATGTAGCAAATAAATAATACAAGGTGCTCAGTTACATTTGCTTACCAGAGAAGTTATGACTAATTTTCAATATAGGTATTTCCCAAATGTCACATATATTTAATAACCTGAGTGATAACCCACTTTCCTGGTTTTCTTTTTTTCCTTCGCTACACATTCTGAGTCTTCTCCGGTGATTCCTCCTTCTCATGAACTACACTGACCTCATATCCCATGTATCAAACTTCTTCCTACCTTAGAAACTTAGCATATGTTTTTGTCTTTGTCTGGAAAAAAAAAAAGTTTCTACCACTGTTAGCCTGGACACATTAGGCACATCCTTTAAGTCTGGACATACTCATATTATCCTCACATTAAGTTAAATTCTTTATTATATAGTTTCACAGCACAATTTGCAGCACATATTACATTTACATTTGTTGAGTGCTGATTGCTAATTTTCAGCTAAACTCTATAGGGCAAGAACTATGTTTGACTTAATGTCTACTGAGTCTTCTGCACTTGGGACAGTAAACTTACTTAATAAACATGTGTAGAATGTAGCAGGAATAACTTTTGTTACTATGATTACTAACAAGCACTAGTATTTTGCTCTGCATTTTCCCAATATATTTCAAAGACACTTAACAGTACACTTCTGTTACATACTAATGAGATGTTAGTCAACAACAAGTTTCCATTGAGTATTGGTCATTCCTGTTTTCTAATATAATAATACACATTTACTGAGCACCTGTAATGTCCCAGGTGCTGTGGGAAATGCTTACAATACTCAGTCATATCCACAGTCACTCATAATAAGATCAATTTTAATTCACAGAACATTAATTAATAATCTAGAATGTCAGCTGGTTAACTTAATATTTGTCAGGATACTGGTATTTGAAAAAAAAATTACTTATAAACAAAGGACAATATTCAATATGGGCAGGACAACTCAAGAAATCAAGCACAAAACAGAAAATTTTTGGTGAGTAAAGGGAGCTAGTGGCAGCATAAAGAAATAAGGTCATAAGCTGCAAGAATTTGATTCTTTCTTTTCCAATATTTAGAGGTCATTTCTGTCTAGATGACAAATATTACAATTATTAGACTCAAATAACATACTCTCTTATTGACTGTAAATTTCTACATAATATCTTATCATCTTTGTTTTACTAAGCCATTAAAAAAGACTGTCATAACTCATCCCACCAGAAATATTATAATTTTCTAAATATTATCATTTCTTCAATTATAAATATTTTTAAATGATGTTCTGTGTTGAAAATCCACAGAAGTCTTATCAATAACAAATTATTTCTTTGTTATGAATATCTTCTATATGATGAGTAATTTTACTGTTATTAGGTATATTTTTATTCAGTTTCTGCAAGTGATATTATCTACATTTGTTTTAAATGCTTGGTATCTGCCCTTTCTGTGGACTGTAACTCCCTGTTTCCATAATACAAGGTGTTTTAAATTATTCAGAGACAAGAGAAAATGTCAAACAAAAGTATTGTCAAGATTTGACTATAGTTACTAGACTATATTAATACAAGTTTCTACAATAAAATCAAAGTTGGATATGACCACATTTTTATATTATTATCTTATTTTAATACATGTTTAATAGAAGTTTAATGTACTTGCAGACATACTTTGTTTTATTGTGCGTTATTTCTTGTGCTTCAAATATATTGTGCTTTTTAGAAATTGATGGTTTGTGGCAACCCTGTGTCAAATAAGTCTTTTGGAGTCATTTGTCCAATAATGTATGCTCACTTCGTGCCTCTGTGTCATGTTTTGGTAATTCTCACAATATTTTATTATTTGTTTATTTATTTATTTAGAGATGGAGTGTTGCTCTGTCGTCAGGCTGGAGTGCTGCTCTGTCGTCAGGCTGGAGTGCAGTGGTGCAATCTTGGCTCACTGCAACTTGTGCCTCCTGGGTTGAAGCAATTCTCCTGCCTCAGTCTCCTTAGCATCTGGGATTACAGGCTCGCGCCACCACGCCCAGCTAATTTTTGTATTTTTAGTAGAGATGGGTTTCACCATGTTGGCCAGGATGTTCTCAGTCTCCTGACCTTGTGATCCATCTGCCTCGGCCTCTCAAAGTGCTGGGATTATAGGCATGAGCCAGTGTGCCCGGCCAATTCTTACAATATTTTAAACATTTTCAGTTTTATAATACATATTATGGTGTTCTGTGATCAGGGATCTTTGATATGACTATTGTAATTATTTTGAGGGTACCACAAACCACACGAATATATGATGATAGACTTATTCAATAAATTCATGTATTCTGACTGCTTCACCAACTGGCTGTTCTCTTATTGCTCTCTCTCTGAGAGTCGCTATTCTCTGAGACACAACAATATCGAAATCAGTCCTGTTAATAACCCTACAGTGGGCTCTAAATGTTCAAGTGAAAAAAGGAGTTGCAAGTCTCTCACTTTAAATAAAAATCTAGAAATTATTTAGTTTAGCAAGGAAGGTACATCAGAAGCTGAAATAGGCCAGAAAGCTAGGCCTCTTGGGTCAAATTGTTAACCAAGTTGTGCATGCAAGGAAAAGTTCTTGAAAGAAATTAAAAGTGCTACTCCAATGAACACACAAACAATAAGAAAATGAAATAGCTTTATTCCTGATATGGAGAAGGTTGTAGTGGTCTGGATGGAAGATCAAACTGGCCACAGCAGTTCCTTAAGTCAAAACCTAATCCAGAGCAAGGCCCTGTCTTCAATTCTATGAAGGCTAAGAGAGATAAGGAAGCTGCAGAATAAAAGCTGGAAGCTAACAGAGGTTGGTTCATGAAGTTTAAGGAAATAAGACATCTCCACACCATAAAAATACCATGGTCAGAAACAAGGGCAAATGTAGAAACCTCAGCAAGTTATCCAGAAGATCTAGCTGAGATAACTGAAGGTGACTATGTGTCTGGAGTTGGTTTCTTCCAGTGGGTTCGTGGTCTTGCTGACTTCAAGAATGAAGCTGCAGACCTTTGCGGTGAGTGTTACAGCTCTTAAAGATGGCGTAGACCCAAAGAGGGCAGCAGCAAGATTTATTGTGAAGAGTGAAAGAACAAAGTTTCCACAGTGTGGAAGGGGACCCGAGGGGTTTGCTGCTGCTGACTGGGGTGGCCAGCTTTTATTCCCTTATTTGTCCCCGCCCATGTCCTGCTGAGTGGTCCATTTTACAGAGTGCTGATTGGTTCATTTTACAAACCTCTAGCTAGCTACAGAGTGTGGATTGGTGCATTTTACAATCCTCTTGTAAGACAGAAAAGTTCTCCAAGTCCCCACCCGACCCAGAAGTTCAGCTGGCTTCACCTCTCAACTATACAAAACAAGAGATTTTCAATGTGGATGAAAGAGTCTTATATTGAAAAACGATGTCATTTAGAACTTTAATAGCTCGAGAGGAGAAGTCAATGCCTGGCTTCAAAGCTTCAAAACACAGGCTGACTTTCTTGTATGCAGTTAATGCAGCTTGTTATTTTAAGTGGAAACGAGTGCCTATTTCCCATTCCAAAAGTTCTAGGGCCCTTAAGCTTTATGCTAAATCTACTCTGCTTCTGCTCTGTAAATGGAATGACAAAGCCTGGATGACAGCTCTTATGTTTACAGCATGGTTTAGTGAACATTATAAGCCCATTGTTAAGAACTGCTGTTCAAAACATTACTACTTATTGGCAATGTATCTGGTTATGCAGTAGCTCTGAGGGAAATGTAAATGAAGATTAATATTGTTTTCATGCCTCCCAGCACAATATCCATTCTGCAGCCTATAGACCAAGGAGTAATTTAGACTTTCAAGTCTTATTATTTAAGAAATGTTTTTCATAAGGATAGAGCTACCATAGACAGTGATTCCTCTTATGAATTTAGGTAAAGTAAATTGAAACACTTCTGGAAAGAATCCACTATTTTGCATGCCATTAAGAAAATTCATGATTCATGAGAGGGTGTGAAAATATCAACATTAACGAGTTTAGCAGAAGTAAATTCTAACCTTCATGGATGACTATGAAGGGTTCAAAATTTCAGTGGAGGAAGTCACTGCAGATTTGGCAAAAATAGCAAGAAGACTAGAATTAGAAGTGGAGCTTGAAGGTGTAACTGAATTGCTGCACTCTCATGATAAAATTTTAATAGATGAGCAGTTGCTTCTTGTGAATGAATGAACAAAGAAAGTATAGAATACACTCCTGGTGAAGATGCCGTGAACATTGTTAAAATGATAACAAAAGATTTGGAATACTACATGGACTTAATAGATAAAACAGCAGCAAGGTTTGAGAGAAGTGAATTCAATGTTGAAAGATGTTCAAGTGTGGATAAAAAGCATGATACGGAGAAATCTTTCATGGAAAGGAGAGTAAATTAATGTGGTAAACTTCACTGTTGTCTTATTTCAACCCATTTCCACAGCCACCCCAATCTTCAGCAACCACCACATGATTAGTCAGCAGACATCAACATCAAGGCAAGTGTTCCACCGGCAAAAATGTGACTCACTGAAGGCTTAGATAATCATTAGCATTTTTAGCAATAAAGTGTGTTTAATTAAGGTACATGTTTAGACTATTAAGTGCTATTGTGCACTTAATAGATTATAGTACAGTATAATCATAACTTTTATATGCACTGGGAAACCAAAATATTTGTGTGACTTGCTTTGTTGCAAATTGCTTTTTTCATGGTAGTCTGGAATCAAACCCACAATATATCTGTGGTATGTCTGTATGTAAAAATGTACAGATCAAAAGGGTTCAACTTTTTGAATTATCACAGCCTGAACACACTTTTGTAACCCACTGCATAGATCAAAAGGAGACTATTTCCAGCATACCAAAAGCTAGTCTCTGGCTTCTATATCACTATCTTCATTCTACTCACCAAAGATAAAAGGTGTTCTTAGTTTCAACATCCTAATTTAAATAAGTT
Source organism: Rhinopithecus bieti (assembly GCF_001698545.2). NCBI lineage: Eukaryota > Metazoa > Chordata > Mammalia > Primates > Cercopithecidae > Rhinopithecus > Rhinopithecus bieti. The sequence continues at coordinate 3,432,476 of NW_016809273.1, forward strand.
GCCTTATATAAAATAGTTTCCCTTGTATGTAGGAATGAAGTTATACAGAATATGTTTTTGTGTCCAGTTTTATGAACTTGTGTTGTTTTTTCAATCTCTTGTAGAAAGGATGAACAGTGTATTTATCATCTCAGCTTCTTAGCCACAACTTTTTGATCGCATTTTCAGATGATACTTTGGAATTTATGTATCCACAATGGAAAAGTGGCACTGGATGTAGGGTTCATTTTTTGTGTGTGCTTTCTTTCTCTACGTGATCTTGGCCCTCAAATCTTCACTGCCTTGAGATGTCTCCAGTGACTTCAAACATAAATCTTTTTTATATTTTGGGCAGCTTTTCTAGTTGTTCTACATGTACATGTTGATCAGCAACAATGCTAATTCTTTATCAATATGAGTATACATCAAGTGAAGCAATTTTCTTGTTGTAGAATTGTTCTTTCAGTTTTACTGGCTACTTTCATGGTACAAAAGTTTAATTGTCCTGCTTCTTATCCTGTAGCAGTTCCTTTTCATAGAGACTTATCTATTCTTCTTGAGCATCCACCTACTCATACCCTCATCTCTTCCCACAGGGCAAATACTACTTTCTTCAACACAAAGATTTCCTCTTGGTGTCTATTTTGCATCCATAATGCACTCTGTAATCTTGAGTGACATGTCATACTTCCACCAGGTGCTCTCTCATCAGCATCTCCACACTGTTCAGAATGGGTAAGGGAAAGAAAGAAGAGAATATTTTTATCTCCAAGAGTAAGGATGAGTAGCCATTATCTGTTCTAGTTCAAGTTCCCAACAGGTAAAGTCTACAGATTTGCTGCATCCTCCAATACTTAAATTACTAAGTAGCATGCATCTCCAAATAAGTTTTTATCTGAAGCAAAGCAATGTTTCCTGTATAAATCTCATTTTCCCTATTACTAGGACTCTGGTTCTGACTTTCAAGCCTTATGGCTTTCTGTGGCATTACTGAGAAGCTGCGCATTCTCTGTTTGGTTAAGGTGTGTCAGTAACGTAAAATGTCATACATTCTTTAAATCTTAGTCTATTTTCTACTTTGGGAATGGTGGCTCCAATGACTTTGCTCTAATTTAATGCCTCTCTGATGTAAATGGAGTGGTGTGTGTGTGTGTGTGTGTGTGTACCAATTCCTCTTACCATACTCTGTGGCTTTATTCTTACATTGCTCTCCATTGTTCCCCTTAAATTGGTCAAATATAAAACTGTATTTATTTTCTCCTGAAGATTTGGTAACAGCTGTACTCCTGCTCCTTTACAGTCTTTCTGTTGACCCTCTCTTTTTCTCTCCCTGAGACTGTTACAGTCCCCAGTGAAGAAGCTCATTCTATTTCTTCCTATTTTTAGGCATTAGAGTCCTCTGATTGTTTCCACTATTTGTTCCATGTAATGCAGCCTTCCTATAACATAGCTCTGATACGATACCATTAAGCTGTTAAAATTTGTCAATATCCCCTCACTGTCAAAAAAATACAATTAAAATTACTTAATCTGTGATCTTATACAGGGCTCATAATACAAAAATCAAATCTCACTTACTTTAGCTTAAGTTATTAAAATATATTGATAGGAAATGGTGGCAGATGCCTGTTGCTCCTTGGTCACTGGCATATACTTCTCTTCTGCAACCCTATTTCCAGTTTTGTTTTGTTTTGGAAAATTATCTTTCTCTTATTATATATTGCCTTATTGTAGACTGCATACCAAAACGCCCTGCCCTACTCTGGCCATAGGGCAAGTAACAACCCTCTTGACTAGTACATGATCTAGTTAGTCAAATTAGGCTCCTTTTCAACCCTTTCAGGACTTTGAGTCTTGATTAGAGAGGTGAGAGATAGATCAAATGGATCCCTGTAACTCTAGTAGCAGCACCCAGTCAGAATGGTCAAAATCTTCAGCAGTTTAGTTACTCCAAACTGCCTTGACTTTTGTTCTCATTTCATCTCTTGTTTCTTACCTGAAATGAGACATTCAGTCATTAACTAAGCTACCTAGTTTATCCCCAATCTTTTCAAGTTTTCCTTAGGTTATCTAAAATTTTTCTTTGTGTTTTTACAATCAGTATAAACTGATAGAAGAGGAATAGGGTGAACTGAGGCATAGCAAGAGCAAAGCATACAGATAAGATTTGGTGGACCACAACTAGAATTAGTATATGGGTAAGAAACAGGGCAAGTTTTCCTTCTGTCTCTCTCTCTTTCTGGGATCACATGGTCTCTTTTCTCTGCTTCTACCTAATTTTCTCCTCTCTGTCCACACTGGCTTTTACAGATTCAAATAAATCTGCCCTCAGATTATCTGCTTCAACCCTTAATCAAAGTGCTATCCAAATCGAAAAGCTCATACAGACCATCTGGAATCTTTGTTTGTAAAAAATATGAATTTCTAAAAGAAAATATGTGATTGCCCTGGATTTGATCTTGTGTCCAATCTGGTTAAACCAGGTGTGGCCAATGTCGTGTATAATATAAACCATGCTCCTCTGGATTAAGTATGTTCTCCAAGAAGGGAATGTGGGGGTTGGGGGAAAAATTGATATCTCTAGTGTATTTTAACTGTATGGTCTTCTGTTCAGCCCTTTATGTGCTTTGGTTCCAGTTCATGTGTGAACTATCTATGTGACTTTCTATTTCTGTGTCTTATTGACTCAATACCTATTGAATTAAAAATTAAAAATTATGACTATACCTGAAGGACTTCTTCAAATGGTTCCTGATCCACAAAGTCATTCCTTTCTGTTCTTAATATACAATCTTATCTGAAAATAACCACTCTTCATTCTAAAATTCCATAGAAGATAGTACTTTTTTTATGACAGAAATTATTAATACATCTTAGCTGTATTAAAATTATTATACATGCTTAATGAACATTATTATCTTGAAAGCCACATGAAGGCAGAAAGTTTATCAAATTTATTCTGTCTACTACAGGGTATTTTAATTAATATACTGGCATACACATTTGTTCAATAAAAAAATAAAATTTTTAGGAATATAATTTTTTTTGAAAGAACTAGGGTCCAGGGTTGGAGTGCAGTGGTACCTGATATAACTCACTGCAGCCTTGAATTTCTGGACTCAAGCAATCCTCCTGCCTTAGCCTCCCAAAGAGCTGGGACTACAGAGGTGTGCCACCATGTCTGGAAGGGAATATGATTTTGAGTGAAATCTTTTTATGTTCTATGAATAAGGATTTCTGGTCAACACATCAATATTGACAATTTCTTTAGGAATTGAGCTGTCTTTAGGGTACTTAGACAGTTCAAATGGCTTCATTACATTTTTGTAATACTCTAAAGTATCGGAAAACAGATGCTTAATATTTGTCATTATGAAAGTTAAGAATAGAAAAATGGTTGGTGTAACATCAAATAACTTGCTGGATGGGCCTTCAGTCATAAAAGTCCACTTTTCTCACTAACCTATCTATGGATTCGCACATAGGCTTGCTGTTGATGCCACTTGGACTTGTATCTTAGGTTAAAAAGAAAGAAATTTGAAAGTGACTACATTTTAGTTTAGTTAGAATTAGCAGATATTTGCACCTTTCCACACATTTTTTTCATATACTAAATTACTACAAAATTGAGGTTACAGAGTTTCAGTTACAGGATATGGTAAAAATATCAACATTTCATGAGATTTAGGAGAAAAGTCTTTAAATAAATTTATAATATTTTACGTAAAACTAAATGCGAAACTGAAAAAATCTAGCAGTTCATGCATCATTACAAAGATGAATTAATTACTCACATAGGAGAGAAACAACAACACATGATATATGAGGGTATATGCAATCGCTGCTACAGCCAGAGGGTGCAGTGATTGTTGATCTGTGACTGCTTAGACAATGCTGTCTGTTTTAAGGTCTCTAAATTTTACAAATAAAACCGTCACTCTCCTTCAAACAGGAAATGCGTGACCTTCCACAGTAATTTAACCTCTCATGTTTACTCATCTTGAAAATGATAATGTCATAATTAACATGACTCCTGTGTGAGGCAGTGGATATTTTCTTCCTTGCTTTTGAAGATGTTTTCTATAAAGCAGCGTGAGCTCTTCCAGTAAAGCTGTGGTGTAATGAGCACTTTTTTTTTTGTTAGAAGTCACAATGAGAGGTTAGTTAGCTGGAGCACAAGCCATATAGGACTCAGACAGTAGGCTGCAGTCCTATGTGATGAGACACATCTAGTTCTGTAAGTCTTGAACTATTCTCCAACCTCCAAAGCCCTTTTTAAAAGTGATTGTCCACACCTACAGGGAACTCATTTTCCACAAAGGTGACAAGAGCATACTCTGGGGAAAAATCAGTCTCTTCAATAAATGGTGCTGGGAAAACTGGATATGCATATGCAGAAAAATGAAACCAGACCCCATGTTTCACCATATACAAAAATTAAATCAAAATGGATTGCAGACTTAAATCTAAGACCTCAAACTATGAAACTACTACAAGAGCACATTGGGGAAAATCTCTAAGACATTGGTCTGGGCAAACATTTCTTGAGCCATACATCATGAGCACAGGCAACCAAAACAAAAAAGGACAAATGACATTAATCAAGTTAAAAGGCTTCTGCACACCAAAGGATATAATCAACAAAGTGAAGAGACAACCCACAGAATGAGAGAAAATATTTGCAAGCTACCCATCTGACAAAAGATTAAGAACCAGAATATATAAGGAGCTCAAACAACTCTACAGGCAAAAAATCTAATGATCCAATCAAAAATAGGCAAAAAATTTGAATAGATGTTTCTCAAACGAATGCAGACAAATGACAAACAGGTATATGAAAAGGGGCTCAACATTACTAATTGTCAGAGTAATGCAATTCAAAACTATAATGAGATGTCATCTCAGTCCTGTTAAAATGGCTTAGATCCAATAGACAGGCAATGACAAATGCTGACAAGGATGTGGAGAAAAGGAAACCATTGTATGCTGTTGGTGGCAATGTATTAATAAATTAGTACAACCACTATGGAGAAAAGTTTGGAGGTTCCTAACAAAAACTAAAAATTGAGCTACCATATGATCCAGCAATCCCACTGCTGGGTATATACCTAAAATAAAGGAAATCAGTATATCAAAGAAATTTCTGCACTCCTGTGCTTGTGCAGCACTGTTGGCAATAACTATGATTTAGAAGCAAACTAAGTGTCCATCAACAGATAAATGAATAAAGAAAATGTGCTGCATATAAACAATGAGGTACTGTTTGGCCATAAGAAAAAGAGATCCAGTCGTTTGCAGCAACATGGATGAAACTGGAGATCATTATGTTAAGTGAAATAAGCCAGACACAGAAAGACAACCATCTCATGTTCTCACTTATTTGTGGGATCTAAAAATGAAAACAATTGCACTTATGAACACAGACAGTAGACTCTCCAGATAGAGGCTGGAGAAGGTAGTTGGGGGCTGGAAGGGAGGTACCAATGGGTAATGAGTACAAAATATAGTCAGAATGAATAAGGCCTACTACTTGATCACACAGGAGAGTGACTATAGTCAATAATGACTTAACTGTACATTTAAAAATAACTTTAAGGGTGTAATTGGATTGTTTGTAACTCAAAGGATAAATGCTTGAGGGGATGGATACCCCATTTTCCACAATGTGTTTATTTCATATTGCATGCCTGTATCAAAACATCTCATGTATCCCGTAATATATATACATCTACTATGTAACCACAAAAATAAATGATAAAATAAAGAAATTATTATCATTGCTCAAAAAGAGTGAGAAATGGCAGAAGTTTTTAAAAAGAAATACTATAAGAAAAGTCTTTTAATTACCCTCTATTTTGTCTGCCTTAGCTCTTTGTTTTGTCATATTGCAGAGTTATGCTTATAGAAAATCAGTTTTAAATTCATTGCTTACACTTAAAATAATATAAAAACTCAAAACTACAACAAAATATTGACAATGCATTTGACTGATATTTATTTCTATCTGGGAATTTGAGGCTCTTTATACTATGCCCTTATGGTAGGGCAGGATCCCAGTGGAATATACCTTTTTGTTATTCATACATAAACCTGAATTTTGCTTTTTTAAAAGCAAAATACATTGTATTCACAGATTAAATTTGTGAAGAAAACAGATCTACTTCCACTTGTTAAATTACTGTTCTAAAGAATGGATCATCATAAATAATCTTAAGTTTTATTGTAGACTAGAGCTAATCTAATTGATACTGATAGGGACTGTGGTACATTTGTCAAGAGTGACTTTGGGGTCAGCCAGCCTGGGTGTGACTTTCTGTTTTACTTACTTGACACATTATCAAAGCTTCCAATATAATTATTTGCAAGATGAGGGTTAGTGGGTACCTATTGTTTTAGTCAGCACAGCATGCATTCAGCTCCCTTCTAATAACAGCTTCCTGGGCTGCTTTTGGGTGCTAGTCTTCCCTTAGATTCAATGTTTACATTTCAGATGGTGCTGAACCTGCTCTGTGAATTCAGAGACTTAGGCATAGTCAAAGAGTATCAATGAGCAACAGTACTAAGGTTTTAGGTAAAATTACTAGAAAATCTAATGATATGGCAAATCTGGAAGGGTGTTTACACATTTTTAAACAAATGTGCTTCCAACTGAAGTCAGCACAATGGAAACAATTGCTGGAGAGAATGAGAGAATCAATGAAATATTATGTGGGCACCTGAATCTTGCTCTGCTTGAAGTCAGATGACTCCTTTGTGACTTCAATTTTATAAACAAATGAATACTGTTTATTTCAAAAAAAAAGTGTTGAATAATAAAATGTAAAATTAAAATGTTTATAATCTTGTAGGAATTTTGTGATTATAGAGTATTTGCCATAGTATCCACTATTTGATGAAATTTGTTTGTGTGAACACCTATCTTGGTTAATATAGATCAATGACTGAGTCTTACCAACACTACCTATCTGAAGATTGAGGGAGGCAACCATGACAAACATTTAGAGAATTTCTTCTTAACAATAACAGGCAACTTTTAGAAGCAGAACACATAATTTTCAAAAAATTAGGATATATCATTCCATGAAACTTTACTGGAATCCATTTATAGAGCATGCTCCATGTGTCAGATATATATTCTTGTTCCCAAGTATTATTCCTCGTCCTAGCTAAAGCCAGACTCTCGCTTTACAATATTAGTGCCAAGACTCTGTAAGACAAACAGCGTAAGAGTCAAAAGAATAGTAACACATGTAAATAATACATGAAAAACATGGATTACACTAGAACTGGAGACACTCTGAGTCATATCTGGCTAAAGATTTTCACTAGTATCTTTGGAAGACATAACAAAAATATAGCTAATTCCATTATTTGAGTACAATCATTCATAATTTTTTATAACCTCCATTATTTCTAGAAACTTCTGCATTCAGAATACCTTTTATGATATGCAGATCTTGGCCAAAAGGCAGAGATTCTATCCTACCATTTCATCCAATATTCTGGTGCCTAGAATGGGCACATCATAGAGAATGTTACCTTTAAAAGCTCAGCCATCTGGAGCTCTTACACATCTGCAGACATATCTGCATGTAGAAAGTGTACAGACTTATCAGCATCTATCCCAACATTCCCATGCAATACTCTTTTAACATGGAGAATTCAACTTCACAAATGGCATTAAAAATTGCATCTTTGAGAGTCTTATAATAGAGCTGTTAACATATTAGCAATCTGTTAGCAGTCTGGACTGTCATGAGCAAGAACCCACGCACAGTATGAGCCATCGGTTATTTTTGGTCACACCAAGAAAGTACAACATTTATTTTAATAGACTAAGACATAAAAATCCCCAGCAGGTTGAGATGCACCAAATGGGATATTGATAGACGACAAAATGTTGTTGACTCTTTATAAGGACAGAGGACAGACTGGGAGCTTGCAGCTTGTTTTTAACTCTTAATAAAAATAGGCAAGCCATTCTCTTGGTCACTCTAGGAAGAAATCTCAATTACTGTGTTAGTTTTCCTCTCAAGTGGTGATTGGTTGATGCCATTATTTACAATCCATGAGGATTGTTTTTCAAAGAGATACTCTGTTGGAAACATGAAACAGTGTGCTCTTAGCCAGCTGTACTATTTTTATTCCCCTTTGGAAATAGTGAAGTATGATTCTGCACATACAGTACATGATTATGGCAAGACATTTTAAATGGGAAACTATTGGGCATGAATGTGTAGGTACCAGGGTGAATATTGGGCAGTGCCTTCAGAACATAATTCATACTACCTATCTCTGGTGGTTGATATACCGAAAAGGAGAAGCTTATAATAATCTTGTTATACGTAATACATGTATACTATGGAGATAACTTTTATGTTTAATTTTTGAATTTGGTCTTTCCCTTGAAGTCAGAAGAGGAAAATTACTGACTTGAAACTCAGAGGCTAAAGAAAAGAAAATAGAAATAGGGCTTTGGTGTGGAACCACAGGCCTGGTGTGCAGTGCACAGACTGTACTTAAACAAGAATTATGTATTTTGAGTGGTTTTTCCCCAAGTCCCCAAAATGAAGGAATTTCTGCAGGAGAATGGTCAAGACAGGAGGGAAACAATTTTAAACATAGTGGCTTCCTCAGTAGAAAGCTGGGAGCAGAGTAAGAGACATCGTTAGAACAATAACGTACTGTGCAAGATGAAAACTGCAGCAGCAGAGAGATCGTATGATGTTTATGTGGGATGAATCATTTCTTTGTTTTCTTTACACTTAGAGTAGAAGTAGTCACATACTTTTCTTTTTTCCTTCTGAAAAGCTTCTTTTTATCAGAAACTCATAAACCATTGCCCATAACCATACCTGGTTGTTTTCTCAAGAGTAAGCTCTTACTGTCATTCTCTTTGGTTGTTGAAAATTGGGTGAAGTGACCTGGTTAAGATGAGTTCTGAAGAGATAGGACAGGCAGTGGAAGTATTTCTGACCTACAATGGTATATTGATGGAGCCCAAGGAAAAGTCCAGTTGCATAGATTGTGAGGGCTAGAGTTCAAAAGAGTATACGCATAAGTTTGCAAAACAAGTTGCAGGCATTTGGAACTGGAGTACTGAGCTTGGCAATTTCAAGAGTGGGTTGAAAAGGTGAGTTGATGTGGAACTTCTGGCATCCAGACTTTTTCAGGAAGCTGTTGTATGGAAGAGATACGTTCACTTAAAAGGTCTGAGGACATTTACTTCATATAACAGTATTAGAAATGCAGTTGTGAGTAAGAAAACACCATACTGGCTCTCATGAGGCTTATGGCCTCATATCAATTTTTATCAGCAGGATATTGTTTTTCTCAGGAAATGATTTGGCTTTTAAATTGTTTTCAATGGATTGTATGTCAGGCTATGTGTTTGTTTTAAATAAGCCAATGTACAATAATCTGCAGTAAAAAAAAAATTTGTCTTTTCCCAATTCATCATGAAAATGAAATGTGCTGATCAAACATTTCATCAGGCAATGTATAGATTTTTGGATTATACAAAGTGATTAATTTTCTGGAACTATATTTAATCTTCTGGAGATAAACTAAAAAGATGAATGTTTCAATTGGCAGGAATAGCTGCTCATTCATCTCGGTTGTCAACATTTAGAAAAAGAAAGAAAAGAGAAAAGCAAGCAAACAAGCAAGTAAGAAAAGACAAGACTCCATGAAGTACTTTGTGGGAATTTATTTCCTTGCCTTAATGTGGTCAGTAGACCTCGTGATCCGCCCGTCTCGGCCTCCCAAAGTGCTGGGATTACAGGCTTGAGCCACTGCGCCCGGCCTTGGTGTGATATTTTTCTTATTTATTTATTTATTTTCATTATACTTTAAGTTCTAGAGTACATGTGCATAACGTGCAGGTTTATTACATATGTATACTTGTGCCATGTTGGTGTGCTGCACCCATCAACTCGCCAGCACCCATAAATTCATCACAGCTTTATTAACCCATGAAAACTGACCCAATTAAACCACACTTTTATGTCTTTGCAATTTTTATTTAACTAGGAATTTCTCTCCACTTTGATATTCCATATCTCTATAGCACTTTTGCTACTTAGATTATCTCTAATGTCTTACAGATTTAATTATTTGTACCTTTTGAGACTACTTAATTTCCAGAGATAAATGATTTTATCATAAGAATATAGTTCAGAGAAATATATATCAATTTTTAAAACACACAAGGAAATATAATGTTTTAAATAATAAACGTTGACATGTTTTGGATTTGTGTCCCCACCCAAATCTCATGTCAAATTGTAATCCCCAATGTTGGAGGAGGGGCCTTGTCGGAGATGATTTGATCATGGGATCAAATTTCCCCCTTGCTATTATCATGATAGTGAATGAATTCTCATGGGATCTGGTTGTTTAAAAGTGTGTAGCATCTCTCCCTTTGCTCTGTTCCTCCCTGGCCATGTGAAGAAGTACCTCCTTCCTTTTCATCTTCTGCCATAATTGTAAGTTTCCTGAGGCCTCCCCAGCCATGCTTGCTGTACAGCCTGTGGAATCATGAGCCAACTAAACCTCTTTTCTTTATAAATTACCCAGTCTCAGGTATTTTTTATAGCAGTGTGATAACAGACTAATGCAGCAAATTGGTACCAAAAAGTGGGGCACTGCTATAAAGATACCTGAAAGCGTGGAAACATCTTTGAAATTGGGTAATGGGAAGAGGTTGGAAGAGTATGGAGGGCTCAGAAGGAGACAGGAAGATGACAGAAAGTTTGGAACTTCCTAGAGACTTCTTAAATTATTGTGACCAAACTGATGATTGTGATATGGCCAATGAAGTCCAGACTGAAGAGGTCTCAGATGGAGATGTGGAAGTTACTGAGAACTTAAGCAAGGATCATTTTTGTTATGTCTTGTCAAAGAGGTTAGAGGTATTGTGCCCCTGCTCTAGAAATCTATGGAACTTTGACCTTGAGAGTGATGATTTAGACCATTTGGTGGAAGAAATTTCTAAGCAGCAGAACATTCAAGACATGACCTGGCTGCTTCTAGAAGCTTATGCTCATATTCATGAGCAAAAAGATGTAGAACTAGAACTTATATTTAAAAGGGAAGCAGAACATAAAAGTTTGAAAAGTTTGCAGCCTGGCCATATGGTGGGAAAGAAAAACCCATTTTGGGGGAGGAATTCAAACTGGCTTCAGAAATTTGCATAAGTAAAGGGGAGCCAAATGTTGATAGCCAGGATAATGGGGATAATGCCTTGAAGGCATTTCAGAGACCTACAGGGCAGCTTCTCCCATTGCAGGCCTGGAGGCATAGGAGGGAAGAATGTTTTTGTGGGCCAGGGCCAGTGCCTTCCTGCTTTGTGTGATCTCAGGACATGGCCCTCTGAATTGTAGCTGCTCCAGCTCTATCCATGGCTAAAAGAAGCCAATGTACAACTCAGGCTGTTGCTTCAGAAGGTGCAATCCATAAGCCTTTGTGGCTTTCACATGGTATTAAATCTGTAGGGGTGCAGAGTGTGAGAGTTGAGGCTTGGGAGCCTGCACCTATATTTCAGAGGATGTATGGAAATGCCTGGATGTCCAGGCAGAAGTCTGCTGCAGGGGTGGAGGCTTCATGGAGAATGTCTACTAGGGCAGTGCCAAGAGGAAATGTGGGGTTAGAGCCCCCACACAGAGTCTCCACTGGGACACTGCCTATTGGAGCTGTGAGAAGAGGGCCACCATCCTTCAGACCCCAGAATAGAATGGTAGATCCACTGACAGCTTATACCATGCTTTTGGAAAAGCCTCAGGCATTCAACACTCCATGAAAGCCCATGAAAGCAGCTGCAGGGGCTGTACCCTGCAGAACCATAGAAGCAGAGCTGCCCAAGGCCTTGGGAGCCCACCCCTTGGATCAGTGTTGCCTGGATCTGACACATGGAGTCAAAGGAGATTATTTTGGAGCTTTAAGATTTAATGACTGCACTGTTGGGTTTTGGACTTGCACAAGGCCGGTCACCACTGCTTTTGGCTGATTTCTTCCCTTTGGAAAGGTAGTATTTACCCAATGCATTTCCTCCCATTGCATCTTGGAAGTAACTAACTTGTTTTGTATTTTATAGACTCATAAGTGGGAGCAACTAACCTTGTCTCAGGTGAGATTTTAGACTGTGGACTTTTGAGTTAATACTGAAGTGAGTTAAGACTTAAGAGACTATTGTGAAGGGGTGATTGTCTTTTGCAATGTGAGAAGGACATGAGATTTGGGAGGGGCCAGTGGTGGAATGATATGGTTTGGATTTGTGTGCCCACCCAAATCTCATTTCAAATTGTAATCCCCAGTGATGGAGGAGGGGACTAGTGGGATGTGATTGGATCCTGAGGGCAGACCTTCTCCTTGCTGTCCTTGTGATAGTGAGTGAGTTTTCATGAGATCTGATTGTTTAAAAGTGTGTAGCACCTTCCCTTTATCTCTCTTCCTCTGCTCTGGCCATGTGAAGAGGTGCCTCCTTTCTCTTTACCTTCTGCCATGATTGTAAGTTTTCTGAGGCCTCCTCAGCCATGCTTCATGTATAGCCTGTGGACCCACGAGCCAATTAAATATTTTTTCTTTAAAAATTATCCCGACTTAGATTTTTTTTATCAGTGCAAAAATGGAGTAATACATATGTGTTATTAAGTTCTATGGGATATTTATAATTTCTAGTTTCAGAATTTCAAAACCAATAACTTCCTGTAATACTGAGTCATGCAGCTCATACAAATAGTGAGTTTTAGAAAATAAGAGGGTGGATTTTGCATCTTGTTGCGCACCTAATGTTGAAATCATTCCTAAACCTTTTTTTCAATTGGAGAAGCTGATACTAAATCTCTCAAGGTGAAGTCTGTCGCCATGATTGCCCTTGTATATACAACAGCTTAACTGGCTTTTCTGTTCTTAGGAAGCTAGGAAGGCCACTGTTTCAAAAAGAGCTATGAGGAATAATTTAGCCATACTGTGAGAAATTTAAATTAGCCCAATGGTTTTCGTGAAAAAGAACTTATTTAATCAACTCCTAGAGGACAGAAAATAAAAGTGTCCCATCACTAACAGTCATATCCCTGCCTTTCTTGGTTAAAGCACAGGTGTTAAAAAAAGAGTATCCTCTGAGTATAGAAACCATTCACTTCATTGAACTGGTAATGAGATTCATTATAACTATAGAGAACCATGTATGTGAATATCTTGCCATTCATCAGCTGAATAATCTTGGGTAAATTACTTAATTCTTTGCACACAAGATGCCTCAATTGGAAAATGGGCATAATAATAAAACCTACCTCATAGAGTTGTTATGCACACCTAATGAGTTAATATTATAAAGCACTTGGATACAAGCATCTGAGAAGCACTTTATTGTTTTGGTGCTCTATAAAGAAAATTACAAGGACACTAGAATAAAACAATATAGTGCCTCCATGATTATTTTCACACTGAGTCTTCATGAAATATTAGATTTCCATGCTCAATTCCTTTTTCCTATATGAAAAAACAAGTGGATTAAGCAACTATCTTCAAAGTATATGAGAGTCTTCAGAATGTGGTCATTAGTTGTCACGCTGCCTAGGTTCAAACCCTGCCTGTTATGCACTTGTGTGATCTTAAACAAAAATCTTAAACCACATTGTGCTATATTTCTCTCACTTGTGAAACAATAGCATTTGACACATAAATTATTTTATGAGGATTAATTAACATGATGGATGATAAAGATTTAACCATTACAGTGCTATTGTAAATTTTCTTTTAGTTTCTTTTACTTTAAGTTATGGGATACATGTGCTAAAAGTGCAGGTTTGTTGCATAGGTATAGATGTGCCATGGTGGTTTGCTGCACCTGTCAACCCATCATCTAGGTTTTAAGCCCCACATGCATTAGGTATTTGTCCTAATGTTCTCCCTCCCTTTTCTCCCAACCTCTGACAAGCTCCAGCATGCGATGTTTCCCTCCCTGTGTCCAGGTGTTCTCACTGTTCAGCTTCCACTTATGAGTGACAACATGCAGTGCTTGGTTTTCTGTTCCTGTGATAGTTTCCTGAGAATTATAGTTTGCAGCTTCATCCATGTCCCTGCAAAGGACATGAGCTCATTCTTTTGTATGGCTGCATAGTATTCCATGGAGTATATGTGCTACATTTTCTTTATCCAGTCTATCATTGATGGGCATTTTGGTTGGTTCCAAGTCTTTGCTATTGTAAATAGTGCTGCAATAAACATATGCATGCATGTGTGTGTCTTTATAGTAGAATAATTTATAATCTTTGGGTATATACCCAGTAATGGGATTGCAGGGTCAAATGGTATTTCTGGTTCTAGATCTTTGAGAAATCACCACACTGTCTTCCACAATGGTTGAACTAATTTATACTCCCACCAACAGTGTATAAGCATTCCTATTTCTCCACATTCTCACCAGCATTTGTTCTTTCCAGACTTTTTAATAATCATCATTCTAACTGGCATGAGGTGGTATCTCATTGTGGTTTTGGTTTGCATTTCTCTAATGATCTGTGATTATAAGCTTTTTTTCTTCACTCACTGTTTGATGGACTTATTTTTTTTCTTTTAATTTTTTTAAGTTCCTTGTATAGTCTGGATATTAGACCTTTGTCAGATGGACAGATTGCAAAAAATTTCTCCCATTTGTGGGTTGCCTATTCACTCTGATGATACTTTCTTTTTGCTGAGCAGAAGCTCTTTTGTTTAATTAGATCCCATTTATCAATTTTGGCTTTTGTTAGAATTGCTTTTGGTGTTTTAGTCATGAAGTTTTTGCCCATGCCTATGTCCTTAATGGTATTGCCTAGGTTTTCTTCTAGGGTTTTTATGGTTTTTGTTATACGTTTAAGTCTTTAATACATCTTGAGTTAATTTTCATGTAAGTTGTAAGGAAGGGGTTCAGTTTCTGTTTTCTGCATATGGCTAGCCAGTTTTCCCAGCACCATTTATTAAATAGGGAATCCTGTCCCTATTGCTTGTTTTTGTCAGGTTTGTCAAGGATCAGATGGTTTTAGATGTGTAATGTTATTTCTGAGACTTCTGTTATGTTCCATTGGTCTATATATCTGTTTTGGTACCAGTACCATGCTGTTTTGGTTACTGTAGCCTTAGTTTGAAGTCAGGTATGCCTCCAGCTTTGTTCTTTTTGCTTAGGATTGTCTTGGATATACAGGCTCTTTTTTGGTTCCATATGACATTTAAAGTAGTTTTTTTCTAATTCTGTGAAGAAATTCAATGGCAGCTTGATGGGAATAGCATTTAATCTAAAAATTACTTTGGGCAGTATGGCCATTTTCATGATACTGATTCTTCCTATCCATGAGCATGGAATTTTTTCCATTTGTTTGTGTCCTCTCTTATTTCCTTGAGCAGCGGTTTCTGGTTCTCCTTGAAAAGGTTCTTCATGTCCCTTGTAAGTTGTATTCCTAGGTATTTTATTATCTTTGTAGCAATTGTGAATGGGAGTTCACTCATGATTTGGCCCTCTGCTTGTCTATTATTGGTGTATAAGAATGCTTGTTATTTTTGCACACTGATTCTGTATCCTGAGACTTTGCTGAAATCGTTTATCAGCTTAAGGAGTTTTGCGACTCTGATGATGGGCTTTTCTAAATATACAATCATGTCATCTGCAAATGGAGAGAGTTTGACTTCCTCTTTTCCTATTTGAATACTTTTTATTTCTTTCTCTTGACTGACTGCTATGGCCAGAACTTCCAGCACTATGTTGAATAGGAGTAGTGAGAAAGGGCATTCTTGTCTTGTGCTGGTTTTCAAAGGGAATGGGGAGCATTCCTTTGACAATCCCTTATGACAAATCCATAGCCGATATCATAATGAATGGACATTCAATATGATGGACAGTATGATAATGGTTATGGGTTTGTCATAAATAGCTCTTATTATTTTGAGATATATTCCCTCAATACCTAGTTTACTGAGAGTTTTTAACATAAAGCAGTGTTGAATTTTATCAAAGGCCTTTTCTGCATCTATTGAGATAATCATGTGGTTTTTATCATTGGTTCTGTTTATGTGATGGATTACGTTTACTGATTTGCATATGTTGAACCAGACTTGCATCCCAGAGATGAAGTTGGCTTGAATATAGTGGATAATCTTGTTCATGTGCTGCCGGATTCTGTTTGCCAGTATTTCATCGAGGATTTTCACATTGAGGTTCATCAGGGATATTGGCCTGAAATTTTCTCTTTGTGTGTGTGTGTCTCTGCCAGGTTTTAGGGTCAGGATGGTGCTGGCCTCATAAAATGAATTAGGGAGGAGTCCCTCTTTTTCTATTGTTAGCAATAGTTTCAGAAGGAATGGTACCAGCTCCTTTTTGTACCTCTTGTAGAATTCGACTGTGAATCCTTCTGGTCCTGGGCTTTTTTTTGGTTGGTAGGCTATTAATTACTGCCTCAATTTCAGAACTCATTATTGGTCTATTCAGAGATTCGACTTCTTCCTGATTTAGTCTTGGGAGGGTGTATGTGTCCAGGAATTTATCCATTTCTTCTAGATTTTCTAGTATATTTGCATAGAGGTGTTTATAGTGTTCTTTGATTGTAGTTTGTATTTCTGTGTGATCAGTGGTGATATCTATCCCCTTTATCATTTTTTATTGTGTCCATTTGATTGTTCTCTATTTTCTTCTTTATTAGTCTGACTAGCAATCTATCTATTTTGTTAATCTTTTCAAAGAACCAGCTCCTGGATTCATTGAATTTTTGAAAGGTTTCTGATGTCTCTATCTCCTTCAGTTCTGTGCTAATCTTAGTTATTTTTTGTCTTCTACTAGCATTTGAATTTGTTTTTTCTTTCTTCTCTAGTTCTTCTAATTGTGATGTTAGGGTGTTGATTTTAGACCTTTCCTGTTTTCTGATGTGAACATTTAATGCTATAAATTTCCCTCTTAACACTGCTTTAGCTGTGTCTGATAGATTCTGGTATGTTGTCTCTTTGTTCTCATTGGTTTCAAAGAACTTAAGCCTTAATTTCATTATTTACCCAGTTGTCATTCAGGAGCAAGCTGTTCAGTTTCTATATACTTGTGCAGTTTTGAGTGAGTTTCTTAATTCTGAGTTCTAGTTTGATTGCACTGTGGTCTGAATGTTTGTTCAGACCACATTTTGGTTTGCGGTGGAGAATTCTGTAGATGTCTATTAGTTCTGCTTGGTCCATAGTTGAGTTCAAGTCCTGAATATCCTTGTTGATTTTCTGTCTTGTCGAATTGTCTAATATGGACAGTGGAGTGTTAAAATCTCACACTGTTTTGTGTGGGAGTCTAAGTCTCTTTGTAGGTCTCTAAGAACTTGCTTTGTGCATATGGGTGCTCCTATTGGGTGCACATATATTTAGAATGGTTAGCTCTTTTTGTTGCATTGATCCCTTCACCATTATATGATGCCCTTCTTTGTCCATTTTGATCTTTGTTGGTTTAAAGTCTGTTTTATCAGAGACTAGGATTTCAACCCCTGCTTCTTTTTTTTTTTTTTTTTTTTTTGCTTTCGATTTGCTTGGTAAATTTTCCTCCATCTCTTTATGTTGAGCCTATGTGTGTCTTTGCATGTGAGATGGGTCTCCTGAATACAGCACACCAGTGGGTCTTCACTCTTTATCCAGTTTGCCTGTGGGTGTCTTTTAATTGGGGTATTTAACTCATTGACATTTAAGGTTAGTATTGTTGTGTGTGAATTTGATCCTGTTATTATGATTCTAGCTGGTTATTTTGCACAATAGTTGATGTAGTTTCTTCATAGTGTTGTTGGTCTTCATATTTTGGTGTGTTTTTGCACCAAAATTGCAGTGGCTGACACTGGGTTTTCCTTTCCATATTTAGTGCTTCCTTCAGGAGGCAAGCCTGGTGGTGCCAAAATCCCTAAGCATTTGCTAGTCTGTAAAGGATTTTATTTCCTTCACTTATGAAGCTTAGTTTGGCTGGATATAAAATTCTGGGTTGAAAATTCTTTTCTTTAAGAATGTTGAATATTGGCCCCTACACTCTTCTAACTTGTAGGGTTTCTGCAGAGAGATCTGCTGTTAGTCTTATGAGATTCCTTTTGCAGGTAACCTGACCTTTCTCTCTGACTGTCCTTAACATTTTTTCCTTCATTTCAACCTTGGAGAATCTGATGATTATGTGTCTTGGAGTTGCTCTTCTTGAGAAATATCTTAGTGGTGTTTCTGTATTTCTTGAATTTGAATGTTGGCCTGTTTTGCTAGGTTGGGTAAGTTCTCCTGGATAATATCCTGAAGTGTGTTCTTCAAGTTGGTTCTATACTCCCCATCACTTTCAGGGACCCCAATCAATCATAGGTTTGGTCTTTTCACATAATACCATATTTCTTGGAGGCTTTGTTCATTCCTTTTCATTCCTTTTTCTCTAATCTTGTCTTCATACCTTATTTTAGTAAGTTGATCTTCAATCTCTGATATGCTTTCTTCCACTTGATCGATTTGGCTATTAATACTTGTGTATGTTTCATGAAGTTCTCATCCTGTGTTGTTTTTCAGCTCTATCGGGTCATTTGTGTTCTTCTCTAAACTGATTATTCTAGTTAGCAGTTCTTGCAACCTTTTCTCAAGATTCTTAGCTTCCTTGTATTGGGTTACAACATGCTCCTCTAGCTCTGAGGTGTTTGTTATTACCCACCTTCTGAAGCCTACTTCCGTCAATTCATCAAACTCTCCATCCAGTTTTGTGCCCTTGCTGGAGAGGAGTTGTGATCATTTGGAGGAGAAGAGGCATTCTGGTGTTTGGAATTTTCAACATTTTGGGGCTGTTTTTTCCTCAACTTCATGGATTTATCTACCTTTGGTCTTTGAGGCTGATTACCTTTGGATGAGATTTCTGTGTGGGGGTCCTTTTGATTGATGCTGATGTTATTGCTTTCTGTTTGTTAATTTTTCTTCTAATAGTCAGGCCCCTCATTTGCAGGTCTGCTGCAGTTTGCTGGAGGTCCACTCCACACCCTATTTGCCTGGGTATCACCAGCAGAGGCTGCACAACAGCAAAGATTGATGTCTGCTCCTTCCTCTGGAAACTTTATCCCAGAGGGGCACTGGCCTGATGCCAGCCAGTGCTCTCCTGTATGAGATGTCTGTCAACTCCTGTTGGGAGGTCTCTCTCAGTTAGGAAGCATGGGGGTCAGAAACCCACTTGAGGAGGCAGCCTTTCCCTTATCAGGGCTCAAGTGCTCTGCTGGGAGAACCTCCTTGTCAGGATTGCTGCTCTTTTCAGAGCAGGCAGGCAAGAATGTTTAAGTCTGCTGAAGCTGCACCCACAGCCGCTCCTTCCCCCAGGTGCTCTGTTCCGGGGAGATGGGAGATTTACCTATAAGCCCCTGACTGGGGATGCTGCCTTTCTCTCAGAGATGCCCTGCCCAGTGAAGAGGAATAGCAGATGGGACACAGAGGCAGTCTGGCCACAGCTGCTTTACTGTGTTGTGTTGAGTTCCACCCAGTCCAAATTTCCAGGCCTCTTTGGCACTGTCAGGGGAAAACCACCTACTCAAGCCTCAGTAATGGTGAACTGATCCCCTACACCAAGCTTTATCATCCCAGGTCAACTTCAGACTGCTGTGCAGGCAGTGAGAATTTCGAGCCTGTGGTTCTTAGCTTGTTGGGCCCCATAGGAGTGGGGCCACTTGACTCCCTGACTTCAGCCCCATTTCCAGGGGAGTGAATGGTTCTGTCTCTCTGGAGTTCCAGGTGCCACTGGGGTATATAAAAAAAAAACAAAAACAAAAAACAAAAAACAAAAAAAAAAAAACACAAAAAATGTCTTGCAGCTAGCTCAGTCTCTGCCCAAACAGATGCCCAGTTTTTAAACCCAGGTCCCTGATAGTGTAGGCACATGAGGGAATCTCCTGATCTGAAGATTGCAAAAACCATGGGAAAGATGTAGTGTCCAGGCTGGATAGCACAGTCCCTCATGGCTTCCCTTTGCTGGGAAAGGGATGCCCCCCTGTTCCTCATACTTCCTGGGTGAGGCAATGCCCCACCCCGCTTCTGCTAGCCCTCCATGGGCTGCACTCACTGCCTAATCAGTTCCAATGAGATGAACAGGGTACCTCAGTTGGAAATGCAGAAATCTCCCAACTTCTGCATGGGTCTCGCTGGGAGCTGCAGACTGGAGCTGTTCCTATTCAGCCATCTTGCCAGATCCCCCTGTAAATTTTCAATGATGTTGTTTTTGTTATTATTGTTACATATGTAATATATATATATATAATACACATAAAGACAGTTGAATAAAATATTAAATCAATAGATGACAGAGTGTAACATTTTTCACCCAAGTTGGACTGGTTAGTTATTTTATGTCTTTTGATTTAAAGAATGGTTTCTCAACTATTTTTATTATTATTATTGGCACACTTATGAATTTAGCTAATAGTGTCATAAAAGTAAGTAAAATAGGGTGTCAAAACAAGCTAAAAAATAAGAAACTATTTCTTCCCTGGTCATGTAAAGACTAGCATCATTGTACTTAAATATATGAAGTTGAGTATTTTATTACCCAGGTGGCTTTCCTACTACGTGAAATGATTGCTTTCCTTATACAATGTATAAAAGGAGGTTCTGGAATTTTGCCCTCAGATTGCAGAGCTGGAAGAGAAAGAGTTGTCAGGAACACGTTGGAATGAGATTCAGGACATGATATGTACCTAGGGGATCATAACGAAGCCTGGGCTGGAAAAAGAGTTTGATAGTTCAACTTTCATGAAAAATGTGGAGTGGAAAGGAGTGAAAAATCTGGCTTCCTGCTCCACTATTTTCCATGTCATTATTAAAGTATTTCAATTATCTGGACAATAAAATAAAGGAGTACATGATAGATGGTTGTCCAAAGGCAATATTGCTCTTCAGCACCATTAATATTTTAAGTTTACACTAAAATAGCAGTTGGGACATCTATGGTGATTTTGGCTTAAGGCAATGCTAAATCCTGAGAATTGCTGAAGCACTTTGAAGAACAGCACCCCAAGCTCTATTCCACAAGCTGGCTTTGATGATTGATAAATTATAATGGCAATTAATGTAGTTAATTTCAAAAATTAAAGCGATACCTATTTTTTTTTCAAGTTTTGCTATAGTATGCAGCACTTTTTTCAAAGATACTTAGACTCATTTGCTGTTTGCCTCAGGTTTTGTCTCCTGCCTTCCTACAGCTCTTCAGCAGGTCTCTCTGACATGAACCCACCTGATTTATGTCAGTGTGCTTCCACTGCCCAATTGTTCTATACTCCAAATCAAAAGAAGGACATCCTTCTCTAGTGTTCAGGACTTCTGAAAATTGGATGCTTTATTTGAAAACATAAAGAAAATGTGACCCTTTCTCATGTTGTTCTTCTCTCCGTAGGGAGGTCATTACATTAATGCCTTCAGCTTTTCGCAGAGCCCAGATTGCTTTGATGGGTGCTTTGAAATGTCTGATCATTATAACTCAGTCACTCAAGACCCCTCACTTAAAAATTCTAGTTATGGAATACTTGTGATGCCATAGGAAGAAAATTAAGCAAGCTGTCTACTCTTGGGAAATGTTAACAAATGCTTGTGCATACTGAGACGAGTCCACGGGGAAGAAAATGAGCCACACAAGGTCAGAATAACTTACTATGCTGTTAATAATATCTTCCTGGTTATTGAGGGGCTATTCATTTTTATTAAATACCCAAACACTGAGGCATTGAGAATATTGAACTCTAACTGTTTTGATGAAAAATATAGATTTTTTTAAAATTTTAGCTAACAGTTTTTGAAAGCTGATTATTGATCAGACCCTATGCCTAAGATTTTATATATACATTCCTTCACCTAATCTTCACAGTGATCTGTGATCTAAGGCTTTTATGAAGATTCAATCAGAAAACATATAGAAAATATTTGCAATAAATGGCTTCTGATGCATAGTAATTGTGGTATTATGATTTTTCTTATTTATTGCAATTAGGTGAGACTTAAGCATACATGGGCATAATATATATGATCATAAATGCTTGCACTAATTACAATGACTAAAAAAATTTAAGCACATTTGAATTATTAATTGACTTAAGAGAAGTGTCTCTGACTTGATTCCTTGAGTGTTCTCACCTATAGTTATTATATACTTATCACTATGAAGACATAAAGATTTTTAAAAAGTGGCCTTTGAAGAGCATGTAATGAAATTGGAAAATCATTCTAAGCTTGCAGAAAACTTATGGAATAATAGATATTGGTATACAGTAAAATGCTGAATGGTAAGATGTAGGTAATTGACTAAAAATAGAGTTTGGAGAATTTTCCTGGAGGAAATAAAGCTTCCTGAAGTCTTCAAATTCGAAAATTTAGGTGATTTTATTTTAAAGAGGAAAGGAAAGGAAAAAAAAAAAAAAAAAACCATTGTAAGTAATACCCAAGGTTTCTTTCCATGGTGAGCAGTAGGAAATGAGTTCTTAAGGATTCTTGGTGCTCACTGATGGGAAAAATCAATATTGTTAAAATGGCCATACTACCCAAAGCAATGTACAGATTCAATGCTATTCTTATAAAACTACCAATGACATTCTTCACAGAACTAGAAAAAACTATTTTAAAATTCATATGGAACTAAAAAAGAGCCTGAAAAGCCAAAGCAATCCTAAACAAAAAGGAAAAGCTGGAGGCATCATGTTACCTGACTCTAAACTATACTACACGGCTACAGTAACCAAAAAGGCATGGTACTGGTACAAAAACAGACACATAGACCAATGGAACAAAATAAAGAGCCCAGAAATGCAGCTGCACAGTTAAAACCATCTAATCCTCAATAAAGGTGACAAAATCAAGCAATGGGGAAAAGACTTCCTATTCAATAAATGGTTTGGGGATAACTGGCTAGCCATAAACAGAAGATTGAAGCTGGATGCCTTACTTACACTATATACAAAAATAAACCCAAGATTGATTAAAAACTTATATGTAAAACTTAAACATTTAAAAATCCTGGAAGATAACCTAGGAAATACTGTTCTGAACATAGGCCTTGGCAAAGATTTTGTGATGAAGACGCCAAACGCAATTGCAACAAAAACAAAAATTGACAGATGGGACCTAATTAAACTAAACAACTTCTGGACAGGAGAAGAAATTACCAACAGAGTAAACAGACAACCTACAGAATGGGAGAAAACATTTGCAATACATGCAACCAACAAAGATCTAACATACAGAATCTATAAGGAATTTAAACTAACAAGCAAAGGGCTGAGCATGGTGGCTCACACCTGTAATCCTAACACTTTGGGAGGCCAAGGCAGGTGGATCTTCTGAGGTCAGGAACTCGAGACCAGCCTGACCAATGTGCTGAAACCCCGTTTCTGCTAAAAATACAAAAATTAGCCAGGTGTGGTGCCTGTAATCCCAGCTATTGGCAGGCTGAGGCTGGAGAATCGCTTCAACCTGGGAGGCGGAGATTGCAGTGAGCCAGGGTCACACCACTGCACTCCAGACTGGAAGACAGAGCGAGTGTCTGTCTCAAAAAAAAAAAAAAAAAAAAAAAAAAAAAAAAAAAAAGCAAGCAAAAACCAGTGCCATTAAAAAGTGGGCAAAGGACATGAACAAACGCTTCTTAAAACAAGTCATAATGTGGCCAACAAGGATATGAAAAAATGCTCAACATCACGAATCTTTAAAGCAGGGGTCCCCAACCACTGAGCTGTGGACCACTAGCAGTCTGTGGCATTAGATTCTCATGGGAGTATGAATGTTATTGTGAACTGCACAAGGGATCTAGGTTGTGCACCCCACTCCTTATGAGAATCTAATGCCTGATGATCTGAGGTGGAACAATTTTATCCCGAAACCATCCCACCTCATACATGAAAACATTGTCATCCACAAAACTGCTCTCTGGTGCCCAAAACGTTGGAAACTGCTGCGTTAGAGAAATGCAAATCAAAACCCCAATGAAATATTGTCTCACACCAGTCAGAATGATTATTATTAAAAAGTAAAAAAATAACAGATGGTGTTGAGGTTGTGGAGAAAAGGGAATGCTTATACACTGGTCGTGGGAATGTAAATTAATTCAGCCATTGTGGAAAGCAGTTTGGCAATTTCTCAAAGAACTTAAAATAGAACTACCATTCAACCCAGCAATTCTATTGTTGGGTACATACCCAAAGGAATGTAAATTATTCGACCATAAAGGCACAGATACTCATATGTTCATTGGCGCTCTATCACAGTAGCAAAGCCATGGAATCAATCTAAATGCCCATCAATGGTAGACTGGTGGAAGAAAATGTGGTACATATACATCATGGAATACTACACAGCCATAAAAAAAATGAAGTCATGGTCCTTTGCAGCAACATGCATGGAACTGCAGGCCATGATCCTAAGTGAATTAATGCAGGAACAAAAAGTAAAATACCACATGTTCTCTTATAAATGGAAGCTAAATATTGAGTAGACATAGACACAATGAAAGGAACAGCAGACACTGGGGGCTACTTGGAGGTGGAGGGTGGTAGTAGTCACAGGATTGAAAAAACTACGTATTTGGTACTATGCTCATTACCTGGGTGGCAAAATAATCTGTACAAGAAACCCCCATGATGTGCAGTTTACCTACATAACAAACCTGCACATGTACTCCTGAACCTAAAATAAAATTTTAAAAAATTTAAATTTAAATAAAATTTTAAAAGATTATATAATAAAAAGTTATTATATAATCTTTCACCATAAGTACTCTAAAAAATGTATGGTTCATCACAAATGTAATTCCACACTGTTTGTCTTAGAGCCCAATAATCTATTTCTTGACTCCAGCCAAAGACCTTTAATTGGACCTAAAACAAATGTTCCATGCCTGGACATCGGGAGGGCTAAAGCTGGCATCTCTCTAAGTAACCCCTTCTACACCCCAACCCTACTCCTGAGTGAAAGTTGAAGAGAATCTACCTTCTAAGAGTTGAGTGGATGTTCTGAAGCTACAAGAAAAATGTCAGGACTGACATTTTAGGCTGAAGTGAATCTGCTAATTTCAATTTGGGCTACTAGCATTTGAGGCCTTTTATTTCTCTCTCTTTTCCTTCGCATCTTCCCCTTACTTATATGCTCCCCTTTGTCTGTCATAGTTATATATTTATTAATATTTTATAACTTACTTTGGAAAATGAAGCCACTGGAAACAAATGCTCATATGCTCTTGCAATCTTATTAGTTATCTACATTTGCAAGATGTCTTCATGAAACATGAGGTAGGACTTCTATTTACAACTATTCTCCACACATTGTCTGTGCTTTCCATACTCTCTGCTTTGCTTCTCATAGATCTCTCTTTCTCTGATGTCCTTTTCACCTTCTATGATAAACAGAATAATGCCACCCCTCCACACACGAATTGTATTTTTCTTAAACCCTGGAATCCATGTACATGTTAGGTTAGATGGAACAATTGAATTAAGGTTGCAGATAAAATTAAGATTGCTACCAGTTGACCTTGAAATAGGGAGATTATGATGAATGATCCAACTGATCTGGTATAAACACAAAGGAATTTTATTTATTTATTTATTTATTTATTTATTTATTTATTTGAGAGGATGTCTCACTTTGTCTTCCAGGCTGGAGTGCAGTGGCCTGATCTTGGCTCACTGCAACCTCTGCCTTCAGGGTTCAAGCGATTCTCCTGCCTCAGCCTCCCTAGTAGCTGGGATTAGAGGCACGTGCCACTACCCCTGCTAATTTTTGTATTTGTAGTAGAGACAGTGTTTTACCACGTTGGCTCAGCTGGTCTTGAACGCCTGACCTCAAGTGATCTGCCTGCCTCAGCCTCCCAAAGTGAACACAAAGGATTTAAAATGTGGAAAAGGGATACAGAAGAGGAGAGTTATAGGGAGATGTTACTACATAAGATAGACACAGACAGATGCAAAGTTGATAGTTTTGAAGGTGGAGGAAGAAGATCACATGCCAAGAAATGTGGGCAGCCTCCGGAAGCTGAAAAGGTAAAGAAAGAGAAACTCCCACAGAACCTTCAGAGAGTAACGCTTGCACCTTGATTTTTAGCCCAGAAGTCTCATGCCAAACTCCCAGACTACAGAACTGTAATGTAATAAACTAATGATGTTTCAGCTACTAAGTTTGTGACAATTTGTTACAACAGCAGCAGGAAACCTTCACAATTCAAAATACAGTGTAGATTCCGTGATCGTAGCAGCTCCCTTGTAACATTTGATGCCTTTCATAATTGCTGAAACTATGATACATAGAAGAAACTTAGTGGAATGTCTGTTGGACTGATGAACAGGTAGAGGCCTCCTCATGGAAAGTAGCAATCTAAGTGTTATGCCATCTTGAGGAATTATGACCACCAGAATATATGGGGACAGTTGGTTTCTACTCAGTAGGGAATATACCATAGGTATATTGGTAAGGAATGGTATTGAGATATGTATCTGAAATCCAGCAAAAAAGGATATAGATGAGATCAAGCACTGCTGCAGGAAATCAAGTACTAGACAAGAGGAACAAAATAGGATCTGCCAAGGCAGAGAAAGTATGAGAAATAAAGAGCAGGTCAAGGAAAAGGAGGCCTTCCCTGAGATTGAGAGGTTTCTGGCTATAGGGGTTATGTGTACGGGGTATGTTTTCCTAAGGTGGGGTTTAAGCTAATTGATTTGGAACTAATGGGTGACTCTGGATTATATCCATTCGCTGCAATTACTTTGTTGTTATTGTTGTTTTAACTGAAAAACATCTTAATGCTTCAATGTGTAAACTTTGAAATAGACCAGACTGAGTTCTATTTCTATGTCTTTTACATACCAAAAGGGCCTCAGTTCCTGATTTGTAAATTTTGGGTAACAACCATACTTACATCACAGAGTTGGCATAGCACATTTAAATATCTTAGGTGCCTAGCATTGCAGTAAGCCTACCACTGAATAACTTTCATGCTACAATGATAATTACATAATATTTATAAATTCAGCAAAACAAAGTCCTATGATGTTTGGCACACTGATGGTCCCATCAATTGCAGCTAAAAAAGTACCCTATTTTCCTAAAGGTTTTAAAATTGGCAAATTCTACATTCCACTCCAGTGCAGCCTTATGGAGCATTCTACTTAACGTTACAGAAAGATGTGTTAATTTTAGCTGTCACAGCTGGATATTTATTAAATGCAAGCCTTTCATCAGCAAGAGCAGAAATTTCAAAACACGTGCAGGCATTCTCTTATGTAATTAAAACATGTAAGTTGTTGACATTTCTGTTCCAAATGGTTTACAAAATCATGAAATGTATAAGTATATACATATGTATTCTAGGACCAGTAGATATTAAAAGAAATATAGTACCACCTGTAGACCCCCCAAAAGAACATTTTAAATATATAAAATGATCATTGAGGATGAAATTGTGTATAATAAACTGCTAATTTTGTGCAACAGAAAACTGGTAAATGGCCATTTTAAAAACCAAATGTTAGTTGTGCGTTTGAGAAAATGACATTTAAAAGAGCACTACAAGAGACTGATGGTGGCTACAATAATCTCAGAAGCCTTCATTGAAAATTGGGATTTTATTTGGGGTTTGAAGCACGAATAGGTGGAGAGCAATGGTAGCAATTTCTGAAAGGAGAAATGGTATCAGAAAGGAATTAGAGGAAGTAAGACCATATTAAAAAATGAGGGACAGTGATAGCCATCCACCTCCAAGTAAAGTTGTGTAGAGGAGGCATCTGGAAATGATTTCAATTTCTGGAAATTTTGTTCAAGTCCCCTAGTCTCCCCAGGGTTGGCAATTAGTAAATGACCTCCCAAACCTAGTCCTATTATTTTTGTCATAGCTTTACCTTGGCTCTTTGTTTTAATATGTAACTCATGGTTACTGTACTTAGACTGGCAGTGGAAAAAGAGAAATGGAAAGAGATAAAGTAAGAAAATCAGGTTTAATGTTAAGCTAACCAAGTCTTCTCACAAGAAGTTCAGGCTTCTCTACTAATTGGCTCTATTATATATAATTTGACTGTTGAGAACGTTTTTGCACGAGAAGGAAAATAAATGAGGAGCAATATGCAGATGTTCAAGTATCAGGCTCATTAATTAGATATGTATTAACTAATTCTAATAGCCTACTTGCTATGACTCAAGGAATTCATAGGAAGGTTAAAGAGATTTTATTTCAAGCCAGTCTTTTTTAAAGTTTTATGATAAGGCTAAGACAATATTATTGTGTAAATGTTCTAATCCTGGATGGATAGAACCTTGCCATTTTCTCAAATTTAGTCATTTGCTTACTCAATTAAAATTTCAAAGTATATACTTATTCATGTATCACTTTCATTATTTTGCCATATTTGCACATCAAAATCTAGCTAATTTTAAATATTTCTTTTTACATCAATTTACTGATTTATTAAATAAATGTATTTTAAGAGAAGACACATTTTGCTCTGAAAAGAAAATGTACATCGTATTAGTATAGTAACACCAAAATATTGTTAAATCTTACCTATAAATATGGCTGCTTCTTAAAGATTATGAGTCAGAAGGATTTACTCTCTTAGTTAAAAAAGCAAGATTTTAAAAGGAGGAATCACAGATAATAAAAAGGGCATAAATTACTCACATTGTGGTTTAATATTATTTAACCTATGTCCAGAAACTGTATAAAAGCATCTACCTTATCGCTGCTTCTGTGAGAGACAGCTGTGACAGGAAAAGAAGGCAAAATAGGTGATATGAGCCTTTCACTACCTAACTGGGCAGGGACACAGTTCTGTTTTTCATACCTCACACACTCTCTATCAGTTTTAATATTTGCATCCTCTACTCTTTTATAGGTAAATTATACAAAAGTAATTTTGAAAATTTCCACTATAATTTTAATGTTCTACAGTATTTTAACGTCAGTAAAACTGATCCATTCATTTATTCATTAACTCATTAAAAATATTCATTGAATATTTACCTGATGTCGGACTCAGTAGCTAATAAAACAGACAAAAAGAAATCCCTGTCTTCAGGAAAAGAAATAATTAACAAATAAATGCTATATAGGTAGATTAGATAGCTACAAATATAGATACTGATGTGTAGATAATGATCAGTGGTACAGAGGAATATAATGTAGGAAAAAAGGAAGTATAGGCAATTTTCAAAATGAAGGGCAGAAAAGAACTCAATGGAAACATGATATTTGACCTAAGCCCCGACTGAGATGAAGAATGAAATTGATACATGAATATCAAATATCCTGAAGAAGAATGTTCCAGGCAGAGGAATGAACCTGAGTATACCCTTATGCAATGAGAGGTGAGATCATGTAGGTGAGATCATATTTTAAGTCATTGGATGGGTTTTGGTTTTGACTCCGAGTAAAATAGGCAGTCATTGGTGGTTTAGACATGATATGTTTTGAGGTACATTTCAAAACATCACTAGACTTCTGTGTAAATAATTAACTGTTTCACTATTGAGAAACTGTGGGGTAGCTAAAGATAGCAAAACACTTAGATGGCTATGGACATTACCCAGGCAAGAGATACTCTTGACTTGGACCAGAGCGGTAGTAGAGGTAATGAGTTTTCTGAAGATATTGGAAAATAGAGCCAATAGATAATGCTGGTTGATTGAAAGTCAGGAATGAATCCAAAGGTTTGGCCTTAGCAATGGGAAGGATTACATTTCCATTAACTGAAATGGATAAGATTGTGTGAGGAGTAAATTTGGGGAATGAAGAGTGGAAAACTTCGATTGATATACTATAATTTTGAGATGTCTATTATTATACATACAAGTAGAGATAGATGTCTGATAAGCAGTTGAACATTTGAGAATGAAAGTTCATAGAATCAGTTTGAATTAGAAAAATAAATTTGGGAGATATTATTTTTAAATAGTATTTTGAAATAATAAAGTTATAAACAAATCAATGCAACAATAATCATAGATAGCTTAAAAGTGAGCTTTGTTTAGTGGTCGGGGATGTGTGGTGAAATAAGCAAAGAAGATGGAAGAATGACAAGTGAAGCAGAAGAAAACCTAGGTGTATGTGGTGTCCTGAAAGTCAAGTGAGGAAAATTATTCAGTCAAGATGGATAAATGTTAAATGTGCAGAGAGTTCAAGAATGATGAAGTCTGAGGCTTGATTAAGTATTGTATTTGACCATATTAAGGTTACTGGTTACTTTGACAACAGCACATGTAATGGAGGATTGGAGACAATAGACTGATAGGAAGGAATCAATAAAAAATGAATGGGAAGACATTGGAAAAAGAGAGTATATAAAACGTTCAGAGAGTTTTGATGTCAATAAAAATGAAATATTGGTGTTAGATGGAGAGGAAAATGAGATCAAGAGAAGATTTGCTTTATATGATGGTAGAAATTACATATAAGCTTAGGGGAAACATCTAGAAGAGAGAGAAGAAATTATGGTGTCAGAATGATGTGAGTAAACCACCAGATCCACATCTTTGAATAGGCAAAAGAACATGGGATCTAGTGCACAAACGGAAGAGTTGGGTTTCAGTGACAATGTGAACAGCACATTTGTAGCACTGGGAAAAAAACAAAAGGAGTGTGTGGGCCAAAGTTGTCTCTGTTACATAATTGAATATTTCTTCCATTTTATGCAAGTTATATAATCTTCAATGACTTTTTTGTGTTCTTTATATCCTAGAATTTCTTCCAAGGCACAGATTAAATTTTCTTCTCTTCAAAGCCCTCTTTAGTAACAATAGTCCATATGGTCGACTGTCCATCTTGAATGCCAATAACACACAGTAATTGATACGACATATTTTGGTATTTACATGTAATCAATTGTTTTGTCCTCTATTTCTAGATCAAAAGCCAAAGATCTCTCTACTATACTGACACAACCACCTTATGAACTCATATGCATTTTTAAGCACTAATAAGTTGCTCTTTATTTTTGAGAAGCCATCTGTGACTTCTTCCCCCATGGAATCTTTTCTGCTTTTAGCCTCCAGCACATTCAGGACATATTTCTATTATACCAATTCTCCACCTTTATTATGAATATTTTTGCTGATCTTCCTTATGGAGTCTTTTGAATAGGGATTTTATGTTATTTATATTTACTTTGCCATCCTAGGCAGATCACCTTGTATATCATAGATGCAGAAATTGTGAATGAAGACATAAAACAAAATACTAGTATTATGTTTGGATATAAGTATGTGCTGATTGACTTACACTAAATTATTGTCCCACACAACTTAAAAACATTATTACTTATGGGTACTAAAAGTAGTTATTCAATTTCCTAAAAAAATTATTAAATGGAATTGAGACATAGAAAGGAAGATCACTTATTCCTGACATGAAGCAGAGTATGTGTATTATTGTTTACTATAGTAAATACAAGTCTTATTGATAATGGTCTTAGTCTAGAAATGCTTCAACCTTAGGCATTTGTGACGAGTATTTCATTTTCATTGATGCTTATGTTTTATTACCTTCTTTAGAGTCCTTTACTTAACTCTTCTCATTTTAACAGTTGGTCTGTGTCCCAATTTTAATGTTTATTTCATTGAATCACATATTTACCAAAAAATCAGTACTGTCTACATTATACTAATGTCATTATATTAGTTCTGGGGTAATTTAATGTTGTCTGTTTCCTCGTGACAAATGTTCAGAAAAGAAATTAGAAAATTAGGAAAGAAATAAATAGAAAAGATAAAAGCAAGGTATCTCCAGGTAATTTTACTGATAGTGGATTGTTGATTCAGATTTGTGAGGCAGCTTCAGGCACACTAGGAAAGTTTATTGAGATAATTTGTAACTGCCACATAATACATACCTATCGGCCTTCCTTCTGTTTCTCTAATGAACTTATCTCTGGAGCTTCCATCTTCCCTGGAACCTTAATATATCAGGAACACTCTTACCTTAATCCTTCCTTTTGCTGGAAAATTCTCCATTTTCATACTTTGGTTTAGATGTCATCCCCTCAAATCAAAACTGCACCCCCCATTCACCCCTTTCTCATTCCTTATTTTAACTCAGTCACCATGTTTTTTGAAAATTTCTACAGCAAAAGAGACTAGCATTTATTTTGTGCTTAAGTAAACTTTATCTAGGACAGTACTTGGCATACAGTTTGCAATTAATGCATATTTTTAAATGAATGAATGAATATTACATGGGTGCATAGATGGATGCATGTATGGAAGGATGGATGATGAATGTGTATGTGTAAGACTTGGGCCTATTATTTTTCATTGTGGACTTAGAATATCTAATATTATTGTATTAGATCATTCTTGCATTGTTATAAATACCTGAGATTACGTAATTTATAAGGAAAGAGGTTTAACTGGCTCACAGTTCTACAGGCTGTACAGGAAGCATGGTGCCAACATCTGCTCAGCTTTTGGTGATAGCTTCCGGAAGCTTACAATCACGAAAGAAAGTGAAGAGAGAGCAGGCATCTCACATGGCAGGAACAAGAAAGATGGGAGGGGAAGTTCCTTAGTTTTAAATAACCATATCTCATGAGTACTCACTCAGTATCATTAGGACAGCACCAAGCCATGAGGCATCCTCTCCGATGATCTAATCATGTCCCACCAGACCCCACCTCCAACACTGAGATTACAATTCAACATGAAGCTTGGAGGGGACATCCAAACTATATAATTCCAACCCTGGCTCTTCAAATCTCTGTCCTTCTCATGTTGCAAAGTGTAAGAATCTCTTCCCAATAATCCCCTCAAATTATTAGCTTATTCCAGCATTAACTTAAAAGTCTAAAGTCTCATTTGAGACAATGCAAGTTCCTTTTACCTATGAACCTGAAAATCAAAACAAATCATTTATGTACAAGATCAGGTGGGGATATAGGCATTAGGTAAACATTCCCATTCCCAAAGAGGTACATCAGTCAAAAGAAAGGGGTATAGGCCCCATGCAAGTCTGAAACCCAGCAGGGCAGCCGTTAAATCTTAAAGCTCCAAAATAGTCTCCTTTGAGTCCATGTCCCACATCCTGGACACACTGTTTCCAGGTGTGGGTTCCAAAGTCTTGGGCAGATCTGACCCTGTGGTTCTGCAGGGTTTAGCTCCCACAGCTGCTCTTACAGGTTGGAATGTAGTGCTTGCAGACTTTCCAGGTGCAGGGTGCAAGCTTCCATTGGCTTTGCTATTCTGGGGTCTGGAGGATGGTGGCCCCCTTCCCATAGCTCCACTAGGCAATGCCCCAGTAAGAACTCTGTCTTGGGTCTCCAACCCCACATTTCTCCTTGGCACTGCCCTAGTAGGATTTCCCTGTGTGGGCTCCACCCCTGTGGCAGGCTTCTGCCTGGGCACCTAGGCTTTTCCACACATCCTCTGAAATTTGGGTAGAGGCTGCCAAACCTCTTTTACTCTTGCATTCTGTGTGCCCACAGACTTAATACCACATGGGAGCTGCCAAGGCTTACAGTGGCTTACACCCCAGCTGCAGCCTGAGCTGTACCTGGGGTCCTCTGAACCAAGGCTAATGCAGGAGTTGCCTGGATGTGGGGAGCAGTCTCTTGAGCCTGTGCTGTGCCTTATGTCCTGGGCCCTGAGCTGTGTACTGAGGCTGTGGAGCCCTGACTTCTGAAACTAGTTTTCCTTTCTAGGCAAAGCCATTCTTTCCTCCTAGAGCCTGTAATGGGAGGGGTTGCCCAGAAGATTTATCAAAAGCCTTCAAATCCTGTTTCCCATTGCCCTGGATATCAGCACTTGGCTTTTTTTTTAAGTTATGAAAATCTCTCGCAAGTGGTGACTCCACAGCCTGCTTGACTTCTTCCCCTGAAATTGGGCTTTTCTTTTCTACCACATGGCCAGCCTGCAAACTTTTCAAATTAATAGACTCGCTTCCCTTTAAAATATAAGTTCCAGATTTATGTCATTTCTTTGCCTGCATCAGAGCATAGGCTCTTAGAAGCAGCCAGGTCACACATTGAACTCTTGGGTGCTTAGAAATTTCTTCCACCAAATATCCAGGGTCATCACTACCACGTTCAAACTTTCACAGATCCCAAGAGTGAGAACACAATACAACTAGGTCCTTTTCTAAGGCATAACAAAGGTGATCCTTGATCCAGTTCCTGATACGTTCCTCATTTTCATCTGAGACCTCATTCATTGTTTATATCACAACCAGCATTTTGATCACAACCATCTAATCAGTCTCTAAGAAATTCCAAATTTTTCCTGTCTTCTTCTGAACCCTCCAAAGTCTTCCAAACTCTACCTGTTACCCAGTTCCAAAGCTGCTTCAATATTTTTGGATATCTTTACGGCAAGTACCAATTTTCCATGTTAGGCTCTTTTTGCATTGCTATAAAGGAACACCTTAGAGTGGGTAATTTATAAGAAAAAGGTTTAATTTGCTCATGGTTCTGGAGACTTTGTAGGAAGCATGGTGCCACCATCTGCTTGGCTTCTGATGAAGACTTCAGAAAGCTTACAATCATGGTGGAAGATGAAGTGGGAGCAGATATCTCACCTGGTGGAAGTACAAACAAAATGATGGGGCATGTGCCATACTTTTAAGTAAGCAGATCTCACGAGAATTTCCTGTCATGAGGACACCACCAAGCCATAGGGGATCTGCCTCCATGACCCAATACCCTCCCACCAGGTCTCACTTTCAACACTGGGGGTTGCAATTCAACATGATATTTGGGATATTCAAAATGTATCAATTATTAAGGATTTTTTTGTGTATTAAGTAAAATAGGATAGTTGATAGCTTTCATTAAAAAAATGATTTTAATGATTGTGGAATGTGTCATTGAATGGATGTACCATACAGTCTCTGTTGTAAGTCAAACATGATGAGAAGGCTTTATTAATGCATCAATTCTATTCTTCACAATGATCCTGAAATGTAAATAGTATTATTATTTTATGGATTGAGAATCTAAGGCTTGGTAAAGTCAGTCAAACTTCTTAAGTTTCTGTAGCCAATATGTAGAAGAACTGAGTATTAAAACTGGAACTGACTTCTAAAATAATTACTCTTTCCATTAAACCAAGCTACATTTATGTAGACTGTTATTATTGTAATACTACTATTAATAAATCCATCATAAATGTGTAGTACATTATGCATTATTTTCCAAATAAACCTTGATTATAATAAATTATTGGTACATTGGTAAAAAATATATTATTAATACTCATTGCAATAACAATGAGATATATAAAGGCTGCAAAATGGTGGCCTCTGAAACAAATATACTTGTAGATTTTTTTGAGGGGGGAGGAAGAGAGGGAAGTAGTAAAGTGTTTTTAAAATTTAAGCCAATGCTTTGTGAATTGTGAGAATTCTCACACAAACACAAGCACACATACATACATGTACACACATATCCAGACATTTGGACTCCTCTAAGCAATCTATAGTTATTTTAATACTGGACTTCCAGTTCACCATTTCCAGCAGGCCAGTTTATTTAGACAACCTGTCTAGTAACTGTAGACATTTGCATTTTTAGCCAATTAAATAGTAAGTTGAAGAACTCTTTTTTACATACAATCTTAAGAAAATTTAATTTTCCTTATTCTTTATTTCTCCATGTAGTTGAGTTATACCAATGGCTGTAAAATGTAAGAAGGGAGAAATTCTGACTTCCAAAGATGGCAGCCTCTTTCTGTCACTATATTAAATGTTATTAACAGAGCTTGAAAACTCTACTGCAAAATTACACTTAATGTGAAAATGAAGTAATAAAATTACTTTT
>NW_016809273.1:3468391-3477331 GCF_001698545.2 Rhinopithecus bieti
AAAAATCTAAGATTAATCATCATCCAAAATCCCAGATTGAGTTTCAATTTATACTAAATGTTCACTTTTAGGAGAAATTTCATAGAATCACTTTAATCTGAACTGTTTTAAAAAGAGCATAAACAAATATAAACCCAGTTAATTAATCCTCAAGTCACTATGATTATTCTTTTGTGTTTTCAGTGACCTGAGGTTAATTGGATGAGAGATAAGAGAAACATTTTATAATTTAAAATTATATATATATATATTGTTTTGCCCATGACTATATGAGTCTCAGAATAAAACAGTTCTTGTATTACATCAGCTAATGAATGGCCTAATGAATGGTTCAGCTATCTGTTGAATGAGGATAACTGATCATCAAAACAAGTCTCTAAGTTTGCCTTCAATCTTTTAAAGAAAAGATTGAGGAAAAAACAGTAAATACACAAATAATGAAACTGTGATATTCATGTAACCATACAAAAAAAAAATATGTGTTACTCTGGCCTCCTTTATTTAAAAAAGGCAAAAGAGAAGCCAATAGGATGAAAATTGTCCTTTAGAAAGCTGACAAACTTCAATACCATAGTTAAACCAGACTCCCTTCAAATGTAGGATTTTTATATGTCTAACCTTGAAATGTAATCATAAGATCTAAATCTACCACATATAACTATTTGAGCATGTGTATCAATGTCATCTGAGCTCTCCTGATTATAAACAAACAGTACC
Source organism: Rhinopithecus bieti (assembly GCF_001698545.2). NCBI lineage: Eukaryota > Metazoa > Chordata > Mammalia > Primates > Cercopithecidae > Rhinopithecus > Rhinopithecus bieti. Next base: position 3,469,109 of record NW_016809273.1, read on the forward strand.
AGCTAGCCAATACTTTAAGTAGAACTGTACCAGCATTATTTTATTATTCAATTAATTTACAACTACACAGGTCTGGACATAAAAAATACAAAGATTTTCCACAGATATCCAGATAATCATTGTATATTTACATGAAATGCTACCATTCCATACAAATACCTTCAGGATTCAAAAAATATTATAGCTTAAAATGTTTAAAAAATACTACCATCAGGAGTGATAATCTTAAGAATTTTGTAGTCTTTTACATGAAAGGCCCATGGTGAATTTAGGGAACCATAGTTTTGGGACCAACCACTCACTATAGATATACACTTAAGAGCCAGGTACCAAGTAGGAAAATGACTTGTCTCTATTTAAATATGCCCAATTACTTTCACATCCAAGGGTTGTAAATACCATCAAGTTGACTCAATATTCTCTGATATTTCTTTCTGCATACATTTATTTTACTTACATATTTAAAGACAGAGTCTCACTCTGTTGCCCAGGCTGGAGTGCATTAGCGTGATCTCTGCTCACTGCAACCTCCAATGTTGAATCTCCCATGTTCAAGTGATTCTCCTGCCTCAGTCTCCTAAGTAGCTGGAATTACAGGCACACACCCACCATGCCAGGCTATTTTTTAAAAATTTTTAGTGGAGTCGGGGTTTCATCATGTTGGCCAGACTGGTCTCAAGCTCCTCTGGGCTCAAGTGATGTGTCCATCTCGGCCTCCCAAAGTGCTGGGATTACAGGTGTGAGCCACTGCACCCAGTCCTTTCTGCATAAATTTAAATAAATATTTCTAAAATATATTTATGAGAAGTCAAGTACCAAAGACTATTTTCCTTTTTTCATAGATAGTAAAGGGAAATGAAAAGTAAACCATTCTCATATTCAACAGTGAAGATACATTTTAAACTAGTTCAGTAATTTTAAATATATTGACATCATATTTATTACCTTAACTATTTTTACTATATCATATAGCTAAAAACTAATATGTATTGAACACTTTTGTGTCATGAATTGCACTAAGTGTTTGATATGCACTATTCACAAGTAACTCTATTTGGTATAAGGCATCTGCAGATAAATACATATTTTTTTTGAGACCGAGTCTCGCTCTGTCACCCAGAATGAAGTGCAGTGGCAGGATCTCAGCTCACTGCAATCTCCGCCTCCTAGGTTCTAACAGGTGATTCTTGTGCCTCAGTCTCCTGAGTATCTGGGACTACAGACACGCATCACCGCACCTGGCTAATTTTATATTTTTTAGTAAAGACGGAGTTTTGCCATGTTGGCTAGGCTGGTCTTAAACCCCTGCCCTGAAGTGATCCACCCGCCTTGACTTATCAAAGTGCTAGGATTACAGGCATGAGCCACTGCACCCAGCCAAATGAATTCAAATAACTTATTCACATTTGGCTGCCAAGGGATCCAGAATTTTATTTCAGCTCCATCCATATCCAAATCCCATGGAAGAATACTACATTATTATCCCAGGATAATAATATAGATTTACACACATACACACAATACATTTATACAGGTGCACGATGTACATCCATATTCAAGCACACATAGAAACACATATGTGCAAGCATACATACATGGATAAAACATAAATTATTTTAAAAATGAATTATGTATGAATTATTGAGAGTAATATATGAAATGAGCATAACTGTATATATGTGTATATATGGGGTAGTTTCCCAAATCTTTATAATCAAGCAGAGTTCCAGTACCAAAACCACCACCTTTGTTTTAACTTTTATTGTCTCCTGAAAACTCAATTTCTATCACTGTCATTGCAATTTTTCCGGTCATCCAATGGGACATTCAAAATCTTTATTAATTATTTCATCCATCCTTACTTCCCATATCCAGTCTCTCACCCTGTGCATCATGCTTTTGTTGAAGCAAAAACCCCCTTTCTCTTTTGTGGGCAGTTGATCTTAGTTGCTTATATTTTTATACTTTCACAAGTATCTTCCTTTTAGATAATCTTTGCTTATGTATTAACTTATGTGTTTAATTTGCTGTTTCCTTTTGAGAAATATATATGTTAATTAGACTAATGCAATTTCACAAAACTAAATGTATATCTACTTTTACCCATAAGACAGGGAGATAGATAGAGCATGAGAGAAAGAGAGAAAGAGACAGAAAGAGATGAACAGTGGCTTTACCAGGAGACAAAATTGCTGGGATGTAGGCCTAACTCCCATAACAACTAGCTCTATTAACCTTTGGCAGGTAGCACTTATTTTGTCTCAATATCATCTCTTGTCAAAAATGATTTATATATGCATATTGCAACATCAAGTACCTGTGAGAACTTAAGTCTGAGGTTTAAAACTCTTTAAGCTTCTTCTGGTCTAACATGTGAAGGCCCCAGCCTCCAGCTCTACATACATATAAATACTATACTCAATTTAAAACAAAACAAAACAAAACAAAATATATAGCTGAGTTCAAAAATGGCAATGTGGTGAGTTCCACGTACCCATTCCCCAGCAAAACAAGCAATGCTGATGAAAATTCAAAACAACAATGGCAGCAACAGAACAATATAAAAAATCTCTGGAAATTGTGCTAAGGACATCTCGAATTCAAGAAACACTTATTTAAGAAAATCTAAAACTCAGTAAGAACAGCAGGAACTTGTGGCATTCAAGCCCTGACCTACTTACTACTTCCGCACTCCAGCTAAGTTTGATGGAAGTGCCAGTCCACGTGAGTGTAGGGAAACCTGTGTCAAGAAGATGGGGTTTTGTCTCCTGTCAATTCCCAATCAAGGCTTTCCATATCTCATATTGAGAGTCAGGCTGCCAGCCCTTCTATCTTCTCAAGCTTTGAGTTGAAAAAGGTAAATATATGCGGAGTGTAACTAAGAAGTTAAAGGCTCTCTTTCTCCCCACAACCCTACTTTTAGCACAGTGGTTCCAACTTGTCCATGGAAAGATGAGAATATTGGGACCCCAACCACATTTCCTCCAGCTTAATCTTAGGTAGAGTTTTCATGCAAGGAAAGGCAAGCCAAGAACACCAGAGATTCCTGTCCTCCCAGCACCCAGAGTAGTGTCTCTGAAATTTTGTTCCTGGGTACAGTCAGTTCGTAAAGGACTGCAAAGCTCTTACCAAATGAACTGACAATACTTGAAACAAAGAGTGAAGAAATTAAAACTCTATGAGCACTCTCAGAGACAATAGCTCCTCTTAATTAAACAGTAATAAGGTTTACAATAAGCTACCTACCTCAGCAGAGAGAATTATTGAAAGAGATAGAAAAAAAAAAGCCATTCTGCTATTCTGTGGTCAGAACAAGCCTCAAATACTGTCTTCATAAATTATCCCTGTCCAGATTTTATTAGATTTCACTGCTGGGCAATTTATGCCTCAAGGCATTAAAAAAACCAATAAAGCAGTCAACTCATAATTAACATGGCCTAATGGGTCAGTATATAACAAAATGAAGCATCTATCTTAAGACAGAGATCTGAGAGACAATCAAAAAGGGTCCTGCTAAAACCACTGTCATCCCAGCATCCCAGAGTGACTGTGCACATGCCAATGGCTGCCTACTTTAAGGAGCAACAGTATTATCACACTGCAAGGAAAATAAATGTCACTAAAATAGCCTAGTCAAGTCACAAAACATGTGAAGAGAGAGCAAAACAAACCCTGAAAGGGGATATTATTATGTAGTATATTACAAACAATTCCTAGTTGTAAAAAAAAAAAAATCAATGAGACATAAAAAGACACGGAAATTTGTAACCCATATACAGGAGGAAAGAAAGACAGACTATGAACTGTCTATAAAAGAGACAAAATATATTCAACAGACAAAGACTTCCAAGAAGCCAATAATAATATGCTCCAAAAAAGTTAAAAAGAAAACATGCTTAAATAAATAAAAGAAGGTATGAAGACAATGTTTTATCAGATAGAGAATATTGAAAAAGAAATAGAAGTTATATATATAAAAGAACCAAATGGAAACCCTGGTGTTGAAAATTAAAGCAGTCAAAATGAATATGAACATATATAAATGTATACGTACACATATATGTATATGTAGATACATATATATACATGAAAAGCTCAAAAGGAGACTTTAATTGACAGAATAAAATGTCTGTAAACTTTGAAATAGGTTGATGGAGATTATGCAAGAATCTTCATATGGAAGAACCTCAGAGAAATATACAACATATTTGAGCTCACCAACATTTGTGTAATGGTAGTACCAAGAGTAAGAGAAAGAGAAAGGAGCAGAAAAATATGTTAATGAAACAAAGCTGAAAACTTCTGAAATTTGTTGAGAAGCAGTAATCTAAACGTTTAAGAAATTGTCTAAGCTCCAAGTAGGATAAACACAAAGAGATCCATACCCAGACACAACACAATAAAAATCCTGAAAGCCAATAATGAAAAGAAAATATCAAACACAGCAAGAGAAGATGCCTTGTCACATATAAGAGAGGCCCCAAAAGATCAGCAGCTGATTTAACATTAGAAACCATAAAGACCAGCCAGAAGACAGTGGGATGACACATTCAAAGTGCTGAAAACAACAACAAAACAGAAATGTGAACCAAAATTCTTATATCCAGTAAAGCAAGTTTTCAAAAATGAAGGCAAAATAAACACCTTTCCAGATGAGCAAGAAATGAGAGAATTTGCTGCTAGAAGACCTGTCTTACCAGAAATACTAAAGGAGATTCATCATACAGAAGCAAGTAAACCCAAATGGAAATTTGAATGTACTCAAGAAAACAAACAGGATTAGGAAAGGTAAATTATACAATGACACAAGGGCACTGTAATTGTATGTTTTCCTTCATTTATTACCTGATTCAGAAAGCAAGCGTACACAACAAAACTAAATACATGGAAGAAAGGTTATTAAAATCTCTAACCATTATTGTTTTTTTTTTTTTGTTTTCTGTTATTTATTCATTTACTTTTTTATTTTCCAACTTTTCTTTTAGATTTAGTAGGTGCATGTGTGGGTTTCTTACCTGGGTATATTGCATGATGCTGAGGTTTTAGAGAGGAATGATTTCATCACCCATCTACAGAATATAATAACCAACAGTTAGTTTTCCAACCCTTTCTCCCCTCTTTTCCTCCACCTGCAGTAGTTCTCAGTATCTACTGATGCTATCTTTCTGTCCATGAGTACCCAACATTTAGTTCCCAATTATAAGTGAAAACATGTAGTATTTGATTTTCTGTGTCTGCATTAATTCACAGGATGATGGCCTCCAGTTGCATACATATTGCTGCAAAGGACATGAGTTAATTCCATTTTATGACTGTGTAGTATTCCCTGATGTATATATAGCATATTTTCTTTAGTCTACTGTTGATGGACATTCAGGGTGATTCCATTTCTTTGCTAATTGTGAATAGTGCTGCAATGAACATGCTAGAGTATATGTCTTTTGGGTAGAACAATTTGTTTTCTTTTGAATATGTACTCAGTAATGGGATTGCTAGGGTGAATGGTAGTTCTGTTTTAAGTTTTTGAGAAATCTCTAAACTGCTTTTCACAGTGGCTGAACTAATTTACATTCCTACTAACAGAGTATAAGCTTTCCCTTTTCTCCACAGCTGTGCCAACATCTGTTGTTTTTTGACTTTTTAATAGCCCTTCTGACTGGTGTGAAATGGTATTTCATTGTGGTTTTGATTTGCATTTCTCTGATAATTGGTGATGATGAGCATTTTTTCATATACTTGTTGGCTGCTTGTATGTCTTCTTTTGAGAACTGTCTCTTTACATCTTTAGTCCATGTTTAAATAAAATTATTTGGGTTTTTTTTTTTTGCTTGTTCAGTTATTCACTTTTTTTATACATTCTGGACATTAGACCTTTCTTGAATGCATAGTTCGTGAATATTTTCTCCATTTTATAGGTTGTCTGTTTACACTATTGATAGCTTCTTTTGCTGTGCAGAAGTTCTCCAGTTTAATTAGGTCCCACTTGTCAGTTTTTGTTTGTGTTTCAATTGCTTTTGCTGACTTAGTCATAAATTCTTTACCAAGGTCCATGTCTAGAATGGTGTTTTCTAGGTTTTACTCTAAGATTCTTATATTTTGAGGTCTTACATTTAAATCCATAATCCATCTTGAGTTAATTTTTGTATATGGTGAAATATAGGAATCCAGTTGCATTCTCCTGAATGGTTATCCCAGACCATTTATTGAATGGGGAGTCCTTTCTCCATTGCTTATTTGTATCAATGTTGTCAAAGATTAGATGGCTGTAAGTATGCAGCTTTATTTCTGGATTCTCTAGTCTGTTCCATTGGTCTAGTTTTGTACTATTACTATGCTGTTTTGGTTACTGTAGTCTTGTAGTATAGTTTGAAGTTAGGCAATATGATGCCTCTAACTTTTTTTTCTTTTTGCTTAGGATTGCTTTGGTTATTCAGGCTCTTTTTGGATTCCATAAGAATTTTAGAATAGTTTTTTTATAGTTCTGTGAAAAATGATATTGCCATTGGTAGTTTGAAGGAAAGAGCATTGGATTTATAGATTGCTTTGGGCAGTATGTCCATTTTAATAATACTGATTCTTCCAATCCATGAGTATGAAAAGTTTTTCTATTTGCATGTGCCATATCTGATTTATTTTAGCAGTATATTATAGTTCTCCTTGAAGAGGTCTTTCACCTCCTTGGTTGGACATATTCCTAGGTATTATATCGTATCATATTGTATTTTTCTGACTATTATAAGTGGGATCATGTTCTTGATTTGACTTTCAACTTGAATGTTATTGGTATATAGAAATGCTAATTTTCATACATTGATTGTGTATTCTGAAGCTTTGCTGAGGTCCTTCAGTTCTAAGAACGCTTTAGTGGGGTCTTTAGGGTTTTCAACGTACGGAATCATATTATCCATGAAGAGAGACAGTTTGCCCTCTTTTCCTATTTGGATGCCTTTTATTTCTTTTTCTTGCCGGAGTGCTCTGGCTAGCACTTCCAGTAGTATGCTAAATTGTCTAGTTTTCTCCTCAGTTCTGTTGGCTTTTTATTCATGTATTTTGAGACTCTGTTGTCTATTTTATATATGGTCATATATGATTATAATTGTTATAACTTACTGATGGATTGACCCTTTTTATTCTAAAATATCATTTGTTATCTTTAGTATCCTTTTAAAATTTTAATAAATATTTAACAATAACATAAAAGATGTGAGTGGAAGCAAGATATTAACTTATATATACAGGATAAAAGAAGAAAATTAGAAATAGTAAATAAGAAGGCATATATAGCATCAAAAATATATACTGCGCTCCTTTCTTTTTTCAGCTTTTTTAATAGACATCAAATTACATAAAGTAGTAATTATAATAATTTATGTTGTGCTTGTAATACAATTAGAAATAATATGTTTAATAACAATATCACAAAAAGAGAAGAGGAAATAGAGATAGGAGTAATGTTTCTGAATATCACTTGGATTAAATTAGTATACATCTAAAATAGATTCTGATAAGTTGTATATTATAAACCCTAGATAGATCACTCAAAATTAACTCAAGAAGGTGAGGCGTGGTGGCTCATACCTGTAATCTCAGAACTTTAGGAGGCCAAAGCAGGAGGATTGCTAGAGCTCAGGAGTTTGAGCCTGGGTTGCATGGGGAAACCCTGACTCTACAAAAAAATCTAAAAATCAGCTGGGCATGGTGGCACATGCCTGTAGTCCTAGCTACTAGGGAGACTGAGGTAGAAAGATGTGGCTTGAGTCCAGGATGTGGAGGTTGCAGTGAGCCATGATGGAGCCACTGCATTCCAGCCTGGGTGACAGAGCAAGACCCTGTCTCAAATAATAATAATAATAATAATAATAATAATAATAATAAAAAAAAACTCAAGAATATAGTGAAAACTCATTAAAGAAATTAAACTATTTTACTATACTTAACGCAAAACAAACAGTAAAAGAGAAATAAAGGAACCAAAAAAGCCATGAAACATATAGAAAACAAGTAACATGGTAAATAAAAATTCAACTATATTACAATAACATTAAATGTAAATTGATAAAATAATGAAAAGGCAAAGATTATCATACTTGATTTAAAAAGAAAAATATATCCTATTGTGTTCTGTCTACAGAAGGCAGACTTTAGATTCAAATACATAAATAGGTTAAATATAAAAGATGAAAAAAGATGTGTAATACAAAGAGCAAACATAAAAATACTGAG
>NW_016809273.1:3477364-3492556 GCF_001698545.2 Rhinopithecus bieti
AATAATAATAATAATAATAATAATAATAATAATAAAAAAAAACTCAAGAATATAGTGAAAAACTCATTAAAGAAATTAAACTATTTTACTATACTTAACGCAAAACAAACAGTAAAAGAGAAATAAAGGAACCAAAAAAGCCATGAAACATATAGAAAACAAGTAACATGGTAAATAAAATTCAACTATATTACAATAACATTAAATGTAAATTGATAAAATAATGAAAAGGCAAAGATTATCATACTTGATTTAAAAGAAAATATATCCTATTGTGTTCTGTCTACAGAAGGCAGACTTTAGATTCAAATACATAAATAGGTTAAATATAAAAGATGAAAAAAGATGTGTAATACAAAGAGCAAACATAAAAATACTGAGGTAGTGTATCCAGGAGTGGTGGTGCATGCCTGTAGTCACATCTGCTTGGGAGGTTGAGGAGCAAGGATCACTTGATTCAAGCAGTTCAAAGCCAGCCTGGAAAACAGAGAGACCCTGTCTCAAAGGAAGAAAATAATACTGGAGTGGCTATGTTAACATCAGGCAAAACTGATTAAATTTTTTAAATAAAATTTAAATTAAAAAATTATAAAATGTTAAAGATAATATATATTGTAGAATGAAAAGAGGGTCATCAGAAAGTTATAACAACTACAACCATATATGTAATAAAAGATTGTAAAATAGTAGTCACTTTGGAAAAAAGTCTGGCAGTGACATAAAATAATAACCATAAAGTTATCATTTGACCCAACAATTCCACTCCCCAGGTAAATAACAATGTATACTTAATGTATACATTCATTTTCATAGCAGCATTATTCATATTAGAAAAAAATTGATACAACTCTATCAACTAATGAATGGATAAAGAAAATGGTGGAAACATACAATTGAACATTATTTATTGACAAAAAGAAATAAGTATTGATGAATACTCCAACATGATAAACCTTGAAAAAATTACACTAAGTGAATGAAACCACTTACAAAGGACCACATAAGGGGTGAATAATTCCATCTGTATGAAATGTCCAGAATAGGCAAATGTTTACAGAGGAAAGTGGATCAGAGGTTTTCCACAGCTGTAGAAGAGGGAAGGATTAACGGAAATGAATAATAGGCATGTGGTTTGTTTTTGGGGTAATAAAAAATATTCTAAAATTGATTGTGATAATAGATGCACAACTTCATGAATATAATAATACTTATGAATCGTATACTTAAAATAGGTGAATGGTATGGATATGTGAAATATATTCCAATAAGCCATTGAAAAGCAAATAAAAAGAAGTATTTATATACCAGAAAAGAAGAATTCAAACCATAATTGTGAGCAACCACTGACATGCAGCCCATTAGAGCATCAGAAAATGATATAGCCTACAAGAGTTGAGGTTTCTTGAAGGGATTCAACAAGCAAATGAAAATCAGAAAGTGACCTTATGCTCGTGCATCATGAGGAATAGATTCTGAGATTTTTGCCTTAACTGAAAACCAGGAAGTACTGTCCCTTCTGCAAGACAGTCTAGAAAACCTCCTCTCACTAGTCTGGAGATAAAATACAAAAGAAAGTCATAGTTAGAAATAGGACTTCCAGTTTTACCTATAAAGGGGTGATGGGTCGGACTTCAGCACTATTTACATAATGGAAACATTATTACTTGTGATTATTAACAGAAAAACTTACCCAGAACCAATAGTCCCATGCACCCTATAGAGACAATGCAGAATCACTTCTCAGTGTATGTTGCCTTCACATTTCAGGCCATGAACAATTCTTTGGGGCAAAATCACTTAAAATTAAGTAATCACCTCTTATGAACACAAATTTGCTGTTAAAAATTATAAAACACAAAAGGTAATAAGTCACCAAGACATTCTCAAGTGCTACTAATTGGAGATTTTAAATACCAACAAACATAGATGACATATTACATAAGATACCGTAGTTGTTTACCTAAAGTGATTTTACGATTCTTCTTCACCTTGTAGGTTGTGGAATGATTACTTATTTGATTTGGGTTCTCCTGAATGTACCAAAACTGACCTATTTTTAACTATTCCTTGCACTCTACTCTTCAGCAATTTACGTCTAGTTTTGGTCTTCTATTGCTGCCTATAATCTTTCACTTCCGAAGAAATTTGCTTAAGTTCTACTTGATGATTTTTCTCTATTTTAATATCCTTTTGATAATTTCTGACCCAGCCTTTCAAAGCCCCACTCCTGCTCTGACTGTTCCCAGATGCCGCTAAGCACACTGATTTTCTCCTCTCTCAGACATGTCGTTACTCTTCTGTTACTCCTCAATTACTTACTGTAGCACAGTACTACTAGAACTGTATTTACGTTTTGTCTCTTGCTATAGTTTACAAATTCCTGGAAAGCAAAGACAGTTCATAATCATTCTTCTCCTCTCCACAACTTCTATCCCCCATGTATACGACAAAGATCTGCCACATAACAAGGCAAAATAATGAAAATTAAAAGTCCAGTCATAAAAATAGAAATGCAAAGAAAACCAGTTGAAAAAATTTTTACAGTCATTTACCCAAGATTTCCAACAATTAGGAAGATTTCAAGATATCAACAATGAATAGCTTGTTACCGTTAGGAAGCTGAGTGAAACTGAGGAAAATCTCCTGATCCTGACTAACAGCAATAATAATAGCTACTGGGCACCGTACTCTACATGCACTGTCTCATGTGATTCTCACTATAACTCAACTTTCCACTTTATGAATGAGACTTAGGTTAAGGTTAAGTAGCTCACTCATGTTATTCCAGCTGAATAGGGATGAATATCAGATTTGAAGCCAGGTCTGTCTGATTTCTTAACTACTTCAAAGAGTCATAATTTTTTTCCAGTATGTTTACCAATGCAGAAAAAAAAAAAAAAACAGAATTATGCCATGAGGAAATGTGGACATTTTCTTGAGTTTCTGATTTCTTGTCTAGGTAACTTACTTACCTCCACAAATTAAAAGAGCCATGATTACTAGATTGGTTTACTCACTATTAGGAACGTATTGTCACATGGCATTTCTGGATTTCTCCCCTTTATCCACCCAAGTTCACATCAATTTACTTTGATGTTGCATTAAGCAATCAGATTTTGACAGCTTCAATTTGTATTATACAAATTCTTTTGTGCAATAATAAGGTGAGAAAATTATGATTTAAAGATGTAGACAGTAATAGACACTCGAAAGCAGAATGTCTATCAAGTGTTGCCATATCTCTGATTTAAACTGTTTATGAATTCATAGCAAGGTGCCTGTTGGTAACTAAGATATTCATCCATCTTCCCTGGCATAGATTAATCATACTCCTGGCACATGTTCAAAGAATAATGAAAAAGTTACTGTTTTAAAAAAAGATGGAGGAAAAAGTTATTTGATTTGTTATTTTAAAAAATCATTATTTTTTTCTTAACCATTAATTATACATTAATAAATAATACATGTATAAATCATAGAGCATAGTTTAAATCCTTAGTGTGGCATAGTGAGAAGATCTGAACATGAGAGCCAGAAAATCAAGTTCAAATAAATCCCATTTTTTCTACTTAGTAGCTGTGTGATTGAGAAAGTCACTCAATTGCCTGGACTTCTTTTCTTACTGATCTATTTAATTAATAGATAACATTTGTTTCAAAATGTTTTCCATAGAAATCCAATCAGTTAAATTGGGGAAAAGCCCATAGTTCAATACCTGAAATAATTAAAACTATTTCACTTTGTTAAAAATCTTTGATGATATCTTCTTAGAAGAATTCAACAGGTCATTTGCTGATTATCTACAAAGATATTATATATAAACTATATATGTAAAAATATGTATAAATATAACCTCTTAATTGCAAATGACATCTAACTATAAATAACCATAAAATTATATGTATGAATGTAATCATATTAAAGTGTTAAGGAGATATTTTAACTTATGAAGTATACAGCTTTAGAATCATATGACTGGATGCAGATACTGGGTCTACCATATACCATCTTTGTGACCCAGAGTAGGTCACCCTCAGTAACATTATCTATAAAGTGGGCATACTAATAGAACTTGCTTCATTTTCTTTTTCTGAAAAGAAAATGATGTATGTTTAATATGGCACTTTGTATATAGTGAATACTCAATAGATGCTAGGCAATTCTCTTATCTCCACTTAATCAATGAGGAAAAAGAGGTTCAGTTAAGTGCTTTGCCTAAAAATTAACAGAATCAGGACTTGAATTTGGTTCCATTCATTTTAAAACTCATTCTCTTTCTCCTACAACATATAGCCATTTACATTCTGCTGATTCACCTACCCTATTCATGGAATGTTGTCTTTGTGCTCTGATATATCTGACGCCTGTAATGATTATCTTGCAGTACAAAATGACTTAATTGTGGCTTACCAACAAAATAATCCAGTCCTCCATATGAAATAATTTAAACTTGCTTTTAGTTGGTTCTTTCTTAAAATTAAATTTGAGACCATCAGGAGGGTCTCAGTATGAAAACAAAGTCACAGAAGAATAATGTTAATGTAATCCACATTAACAGCAAGCATAATTATTATGATCCACTGTAAAAATATGTGTGAAACTTGCATATGAATGGTTTTCATTAACAAAATATCATTAACTGATAATTATATAGTAATTTTGCATTTATTATTAGAATTTATAAATGTTATGTTATTTCACCCTTACAAAAGCTTTACAAAATGGGTTAGATAAGTGTTTTTATAGACAGTAATCAAACCAATGCTCAGGGAATTAACAGGATGAGACCAATATTACAGTGTTAGTAGGTGACAGAGCTGAATTTGAATCCAAGATGCTTGATTGTAGGGGTACACTCCTGGGCATCACTATTATCCAGCCCAAGTACTTTCAGCATGAAATCAGAAGAGCTTTATAACTCAATTAACTCCAGCTTAAAGACCAATGCGTTGTTTTCGCCAACTGGCATTTACTTCAAAAACAAATACAGAATAAATGGCATTTAAAATAAAAAGCAGTCACTGTTTTTTATGCTGGACATTATGTTGAAAAATGAGACAGGCTAGTGTAGGGTGAATGCTTGTTATTGCAAGGGATCTAGAGTATACTTGTGTATGTCAAATGAGGCTTCAACTGCATGTCCTCCATGTGGCCACCAATGGAAATACACCATGACATAAACTGATAAAGTGAGAAGATGGTTTCCTGTGTTTTATCCATCTCTATGAGAAATGTGTCATCACCCAGCCTGCAATTGCATCCTTCCCACTGATAGCCTTTCTGTATATCTAGTCAGACCTTGGTAAAAAATCAAATTATGATAAGACAATAAACTGCTACGCGTTATGTCCTCAAGTCTGAAGAAACAGTGATATGGACAAACATATACACGATTTGCTTTTCAGCACACCTTTGCTTATCAGAAAGCAGTTTCAGACAGCTGACTGAAAATGACTCATACACTCTGACCATCCCAAAAGGGAAAAAAATCACTTTCTAAAAATGACAACCAAACAGGTCTTATGATCTTTTGCTCTATGATTTCTATGTCATAGACCTCAGTTTCCCAATCGAAATCTCTTTGGCTTTTTGCCCTCTGTTCTGCACACTCTGATTCTATTTATAACTACAGATCATCCACTCTGAGACTTGGAGCTGATATAGATACCAAAGAATCGTTAGATGAATCAATGATTGACAAGTTCTATAAATATCTGGAGCATGGGATAGAATATGAAAGACAACAAAAGCAAAATCTTATTCTTATAATTTTTTAATTTAGGTAGCAGAATATGGGAGTTAACAGTTCAGCTTCTTGTTCTGAATCCATTCTCTTCTCTGTCTTACGAAGACAACTCTTCATAAGTTGTCTTCTGTGACCTTGGACAACTTAACTTCTCAATTCCTTCAGTTTTCTAATCTTTAGAATTGGGTAATTAGGGTGTATAAGGATTCAGAAATTTTGAGAATTAAATAAAGTAAAATATTTTAATTGCTTAGAATAGTTTATAGTATTAAACAAGTCATCAGTAAATGCTACCTATTATAATCATTCAATCCCCTCATACATTCTGTGAAATTGGCACATTCAGCAGTAGGCTCAATTCATAAGTGAAAATAAAAATGCTCTGAATGGTCAAATGAAAGAAGGCTACCTCTAGCATGTCAGGGTGAGGAGGCTGGCAAATGCTCTCCCCAAAAGCAATTACACACTTGGATAGAACTACCAAAAATGACTCTATATGCTCTGGGATGCAGCCCAAAGCATACGGCAAACTGAGGTGAGGTTTGTTGTTTTTTTTGTCTTTATTAGAAAGTACTAGATTTCAGACAAGAATAGTTGGAGTTTATAGCGTTCTTGCCTGGAGCAGTCCCTTTCACCCAGTCTCTCAGCTAAGGTGGCATGGTGATTCTATCACAGAGGACAATCTAAGAAAATCAGCAGCTCTGAGACTGGAAAAGGGATTACTTATTTCCAGTGGAAGACAGTAAACCCATATCCAGCAGAGGAAGGGAAAGGCCTAAATATATCCTAGACTAAGATTGTAGTCCCAGTTGAAGTGAGCAGCGGATTAACCAGCGATTTAGCAGGAGGATCTAGGAGGCGAGATGGCCAGAGACAGGCTTGACATACTCTAAGTATGCTTGGCTGAACACAGAGCCTGCACACATTTGCTTAAAAGGTTGGAGATGGTTCAATATATCCATGTATTACTGGCTTGCAGGAGGCTGGACACACATCCAAAGATACGTGAGAGGTTCCAGCAAAAAGTGAAAACCCCCTAACTTTGAGTTTACCATCCAGACTACACACAGACACGTGAACCAATCCTGTACTTCACAATACTGTGAACAAGTGCCTCTTTAAATTTTCCTCCCAAGACTCCTTGCTTGCCTCACCTTAGTCCTGAACCTGCAATGCAGACATAGAGCTACTTCTAGGCTGCCATGCTTAAAATAATAATAACAATCATAATAAATTGAGCACCAATGACATACACTGTAAGAAAGACAGATATAATTAATTTAGTCTCTGGACATGAAAGTTAAAAAAATTTTTTGGGGGGAAAATAAAAATCAGAAATCAGAGTTGTTGCTATATTATCTAGAATTTCTCCTTCAGAGACTTCCAATAGTATTTCTTGAAAGGCAAGTTTGATAGCAATAAATTATATTAGTCTTGGTTTATCTAGTAATATTTTTTCTCACCATCGTTTCTGAAGGATGGTTTTTCTGGATAAAGAATTCTTGCCCAATTTTTTCTTCTATTTCAGTCAATCATACCATTGCTTTCTGGCTTCTATTATATCAGATTAGAAGTCTGCCATTCGTCATATCCTTCTTCCATTGTACTGAGGAATTATTTTTCCCTTCATGCCTAACTCAAAGTCATGATGATTTTATCCTATGTTAGCTCAAAAAGTTTTATAGTTTTATTAAGGTTTTAGATTTACATGTATGTTTGTCTAAGTTTTTTGTGCATTGCTATAAAAGAATACCACAGACTGGGTAACTTATAAATAAATTACATTTTTTTTCTTACCTTTCTGGAGGCCAAGACATCCAAGGTCAAAGGGCCTACATTTGGTGAAGGTCTTCTTGCTGCTTTATCCCATGGTGAAAGGCAGATGGGTAAGAGAGCACAATAGAACAAGCCAGCAAGAGGGGGTCAAACTTGCTTTTATAAGAAGACCACTCTCTTAACAACTAACACAACCCCATGATTTTGACACTAATGCATTCACAAGGGCCAAGTCCTCACAACCTAATAAACTCTTATTAGGCCCTACTTCTCAGCACTTCTGTATTGGGGATTAAGTTTCTAACACATGAACTTTGGGGACACATTTAAATCCTGACGATGTCCATTTTGAGTTGCCTTTTGTATATGCTGTTGATTTACAGACAGAACATTGTTTTACTTTGTTTTGTTTCTTTTCATCTAAGTATAGCCAATAGTTTCTACTTTATTTGTCAAAACAGCTATCTTTTCACCATTAAATTACCTTTGTGTCTGTATAAAAAATCAGTTGTCCATACAGATTTGGAACTATTTCTGGACTTTATAGTGTACTTGAACAAAATGTACATTCTGACATCATTGAATGTTTTGTTCTAAAAATATCCAAAAATGTCAATTACTAAAACTTGTTTGATAATCTTGTTATGGTCTTCTACATATTTCTATGTCTTCCTTTCTTTACATTCCTCGAAGATATTGCCCTATATGTTCTCTCTTGTTTTGTTTCTCCAGTGTTGTTTTTGAACTTTGTTTACCTCTGGTTGCTTTTAATATTTCTAGTTTACATGTTTCATTAATTTTTCAGAGAACTTCTTGATACTTCCAACACACCTGTAGATTTGTCTTAGTGTTTCAGACACTGTAAACATAGAGGTCAGAAATAACAAAGAAATAAAAAATTGGCAGTGTAATTGAGCAGGTTCTTAGGGAAGCTTTTGCTTTTCCCAAATAATACTAGTATGTAAACAAAAATTTATACTTTGTCTTTCTTTGCTGGCATTCTTTTCTCTTGTCTACTCTCTCAGTGAAGATATAGTTATTCAAGGATCATTTTTTCTTGTAGCAGTCCCTCCACCTTGCACTGCCCAAAGCTTTATATGTTGAGTTTTATGCAGCTGCCAGTATCAAACAACCCAGTTTCTTAAGTGGTAAATCCCCGCAGAGCAGCTGAGGCTTTAGTTATTACATAAGTCTACTGGGCATATAGCTAGGTATATGAATATAGGTTTTAACAGGCATAGGCATAAATATACATATAAATGTGCACATACACACATATACACATAAAATTACTATATTGGACAGAAGACATTATCCTACTGTGTGTTATATGTATCTTTATGTATAATTGGTTTAACTCAAACTGACAAAAACTCATGAATAAAATTGTCATTTCAGTAGTTACTTATCTGATTTAAAGTTAGTTTACAGCAAATATAACTGCCCTACTGAATTTTTTGAAATGAAATTCTGGGAAATATGAAGTAAATAGATCATAGGCACTATAATAGTCAATTAAATCATTTACAATTTTTTTCAAAATTTTTTTTTTCAGAAATTGATGTTGACCAAATCCTCTTCTTTTCTCCTAGGAATATTCCTTAGTTAATTTTTTTCTCTATAACTCCAAAACTTAACTTCTGGAGATTTTCTAAATAGAAAATTTCCTTCATAGTATGTTGGTTTTCTTTTACTTATATAATTTATGATAGCTATTTTGTTCTTAGCACGTGTGAGGTTTTAGTCTTTTATGATGGTCAATTTATGAGAAACAAGTTCACTTTCTCATTAATTTGATGTATCACTATATCCAATTATTGTTCTCTCTGTGGAAAGAAACTGGTCATGCCAATTTCCATGTAGAGTTGTATTAAAGAAATTAGAAGTTACAAAACAAAAAAAGGAACTCTCATGGAATTAGAATTAGATTAATCTAATAAAACTCTACGAAAGAGCTGGTTACCAAAATATAAGATAAAAACCTTCACATATCAGACAAAAAACAAGTATGTTTTATATTAAACTTTCTCCTTGTTGTGGGCTGCTCTTACTATAGGATGGGACATTTTATCATCATGCTGTTTCAGAACTTATAGAGTGGGAAATTTGTATAGGATTACAAAGATACCTGTCTAATTTCTATTTAGTTCTGAGACACCAATGCAATGTATCATAAAGCCTGAAAAAAGTCATAATAATATTGTTAAATAGATCCTGTTAATGAGTATGTGGATCAAATGAGTTATTAACTATGAATTATTGGAAAGTAACTAATTGCCAGAGAGTGAATTTGGTGCCCAACTTTTCAGGCTTTGTAGTTTTAATACTCCCACCATATTTAACATGTGAGCACTATTGTGAAGTCTATTAAATGTAATAATCAGGGCTTTCAGGAATAAAGTCAGTAATTGGAGGTTTTACAATTTATCAGTGCTAGAAGTAGGATCCACTCAATACTTAATGCTGCCATAAAGTACCACATGGGGCCTAAAGTTTTGGCTAATTTTTCTACCCAGGTGACATTGGCAAATATATTTTAAAAATTAAGTCCTACTTATCTACCATGACAAATAATGATTTAACTAGCATCCATATAAGTCTGTATCACCTTTAAACACATCATGCTGGATTTTAGTGACAATCAACTAATCCACATCCTAACTGTATGCCAAGATTGAAGCTACATATAGAATCATGCAACTTTTGTGTTGTAAATGATCTAAGAAATCTTAGGTTTCAAATCTTGAGAACTTTACATTTCACTTCCCTGCAGCAAATAGTATGGCAGAAATCCCTTTAACGAAAGTGGATTCATTATTACAAAATAAAACATGATTTTAATAAAACCTAAACCACATCTTTAAATACAAAATCTTTTCTTTCAGCTGAAATAGATGATTTTAGAGAGGACAAAGGATACTTCTTATGACAACAATTAAACAATGGTGAAGAAATGCATCCTCCAAAAGAAACTATCATCGGAGTAAACAGACAACCTACAGAATGGGAGAAAAATTTTGCGATCTATCAATCTGAGAAAAGTCTAATATCCAGCATCTTTGAGGAACTGAAATAAATCTACAAAAAAAAAAAAATTAAAAAGTGGGCAAAGGACATGAATAGATACTTCTCAAAAGAAGACAGACATGTGGCCAAGAAAGTTAGGGAAGAAAGCTCAAAATCACTGATTATTAGAGAAATGCAAATAAAAAACACAATGAGATACCATCTCACACCAGTCAGACTGGCTATTATTCAAAAGGCAAAAACAGCAGATGCTGGAAAGGTTGTGGAGAAAAAAGAATGCTTTTACACTTTTGGAGGGAATATAAATTAGTTCAACCATTGTGGAAGACAGTGTGGTGATTCCTCAAAGACCTAGAGGCAGAAATACTATTTAACCCAGCAGTTCCATTACTGTGTATATACCCAATGGAATATAAATCATTATGTTATAAAGATACATGCACGTGTATGTCCATTGCAGCACTATTCATAAGAGCAAAGACATAGAATCAACCTAAATGCCCATCAATGATAGACTGGATAAAGAAAATGTGGAACACATACACCATAGAATACTATGCAGCCATGAAAAGGAATGAGATCATATCCTTTGTAGAGACATGAATGTAGCTGGATGCCATTACCCTCAGCAAACTAATACAGGAACAGAAAGCCAAATACCACACGTTCTCACTTATAACTGGGAGCTGAATGATGAGAACATATGGACACATGGGAACAACAAACACTGGAGCCTGTTGGAGGGTGGGGGTGGGAGGAGGGAGGGTATCAGGAAAAATAGCTAATGGATGCTAGGTGATTGGGTGATCTGCGCAGGAAACTACCATAACACATGTATCCCTTGACTTAAAATTGAAGTTGGAAATCAAAAAAATAAAAGAATGAAAAAGAAATGCATCCTTCAAGGCCTTCAGGTACATGTCTCCAAAGTATATAGGGCATACCAGTTTCAATAAACCAAACAGCTTTCTGTGGGTTATTTTGTTCATTCCTCCAATTTTAAACTTCCATTTTAGTGCTTACAGCAGTTTATTATCAGTATTATCAGTGCTGATGCCTACTTTTATAATCTTGCTGTTTCTTACAGGTACATTTTATAGAGCTGTGCTAACCCTCTGTCTTTGCAATATATTGCCTATACCACAATTCTTAAACAATCTCTTTCATATCTTTAGCTCCCTTGTTTACACTTATCATTGAGTTACTGATAAATTTTATCAAGGTAAATGGAATTTTTATCATATTTAATTTTCTTCTGAGGTACTGTTTTCTGGTTAACAACATTTTCTTGCTCTCTGATAAAGTGTCTCTTTAATCTTCTGAATGCTGCAATTATAGAACTGTCTTCTAAAACATTGGGAAATTAGCAAACAAAACTTTTCCTATATTCAATTTAAATGCTTTCCCCATAAACTATTTTTCAGCACTTATTAACTCAGAGCTACACATTTAAAAAAAGTGCTGAGATTCTACTTTAGAACTGAGTGTACTGAATACTAAAAAGTTTTACGGAACAATCATATATACTTGAAATATATATAATAAACTCATTTCTGAAGTGTAACCCTATCATATGTTTTCTCATTTATTTCAATAACATCTTTCATCTGTATGTGGTCTTTGGCTAATGACAGAATGGCTTTATTTAAGCATGTTTATATGTGTATATATGTATGTAAATACACAAAAAATTATTAAACAATTATAGGAATCTGTGTGTGTGTGTGTGTGTGTGTGTGTGTGTGTGTGTGTGTGTGATGGAGTTTCGCTCTCGTTGCCTAGACTGGAGTGCAGTGGCGTGATCTCGGCTCATGGTAACCTCCGCCTCCCAGGCTCAAGCGATTCTCCTGCCGCAGCCTCCTGAGTAGCTGGGATTACAGGCATGAACCACCATGCCTGGCTAATTTTGTATTTTTAGTAGAGATGGGGTTTCTTCATGTTGGTTGGGCTGGTCTCAAACTCCTGACCTCAGGTGATCTGCTTGCCTTGGCCTCCCAAAGTGCTGGGATTAAAGGAGTGAGCCATCGTGCCCAGCCTAGATGACCCTTTTGTCTGGCTTCAAATACCATTCTGACCAGCACTGCAAATCTGTTCAGAGAAAACTAACTTAAAGTCATGATAATTGAAGTCTTGTAATGTGTTTTATCATTTAAAAATATACACACATATTGACTTTACATTTTCCCTTAATTAACTCTAGTAATTGACAATTTTCAAAGAGTATAAAATTTAAAATGGATAAAATTATTTCTGTATTTTCTGGATTGTCTTGAATTATCTTCATGGATCTACTACTTTAAAACTTCTTTTATCTCCATCCCTTGCTTTCAAACTTTCCTTATAACTGCTCAAAGACTGGAGTCCAACTAAAAACAGTTATAATTCTAGACTGTTAACTTTGTAGTGAAAAATAATAGAAGTGGAGAAAACTAAAAGCAAGAGATCATATGAAAATCTCTATTTTTGGGGGGAAATCCAAATGTATTCTAATGATCTTGTTTGATCACTTTATATATTACTGGAGGAGATAACAGTGAATCAAACAAAATCTATATCCCAAGTGTCATAGACTGTAGCAGAAAATAGGTAATCTTGTGAGAAAATGAATAATAAGAATGTATGATTCTTAAACATCTAATTAATATGCTTATGCATGCAACAAATATTTAATATACACACACACAAAGGCACTATGCAAAATAACTCACATTTTGGTCTTTAAGAGATTACCATAGTTACATATACAGCAAGTCACATAAGAAAGATATGAAAATTGACCTGTCACTTTAATTTTGAAGTACATGAAATAGACCTCTGCCTTCCAGGAATGGAGGAGTAAATTTTCTGGCTTCTAGAAATGGAGAAGTAGCTACACCAAACTTATTGCAAGAAAAAAATTATACAACCTCAACAAAATATAAGAAGTAGCTATTTGAAGGTATTGAAAAGTGACCAGAAATTGGGAGAAATTAGAGGAACACACATCTGAAAAGATAAAGTGTCATACTTTGATTCTGCTAGAGTAGCAGAGAGATGCTGTTTATTAGTTTGAGGTTGGAAAGTATTGAATTTGAAAGAATAGCCAGCAAGTAAGAATGAGAGAGTGGGGATATTCAGGAGGAAGAGCCATAAAAGATCAAAAGTCTGCATTTAAAATCCACCAAAAGCATTGAATGAATACTAACCTATGTAAGGACAGGTGAGACACTAAAGCGTGTAGTGAAAAAGTAGGAGCCAGAAGCTGAATAACTTTGCAGAGATTTCACTGACTTCCCACTTCAGAGTAGATAAAAATGGAATTTGAGTCCAACCAAGTCAACTGCCTGCAAAAACAAATCTACAGAGGAATGTATCAAAATGCAGATTTTCTAAAACTTAGTATTTATAAAATCCAACATACAATTAGAAACTACTGAACATATGATGAAACAGAAATATATGACCCCTACTCAAGAAAATAAGCATGCAACAGAAAACAACTCTGAGATAATTACACATTGTAATGAATACAAAAGGACTTCAAAAACCCTACTACAAATATATTTGTAAGTACTTAAAAGAAAATACATGCATAATAAGTAGAGACAGACTATCAACAAAAATATAGAAACAAAACAAAATGAAATAAAATTCTGGAGCTGAAAAGCACAATAACTGTTATAAAAATAATTGGAAAGAGTTAAGAAAATAATGTCAATGGCAGAAATAAAATAACCAATGATCTTGTGGATAAATAGAAAGAAATCACACAATCTAATGAACATAAAGAAAAAAATAGAAAAAAAAGAAGTGTCTTAGAAGTCTGTATGACAATATTGAGTGAAATCTATTATATGTGTGATTGGAATTCTGGAAGGACCAGAGACAGATCATGGACATTAAGGAAGAAAAATATGAAGAAATAATGGCTGAAAACGTTCCAAATTTGGTAACAGACATTCATTTATAGACTCAAGAAGCTCAATAAAATAGTCTAGAAGTATAAATGCAATAACAAATATATAACTGGACATGTGACATTAAAATGTTGATATCCAAAACATAAAAAGAAAATCCTGAAAGTCATTAAGGAATATTGAAATATTACAAATAAGAGAAGAGTTATTCAAATTAGGAATGACTTATCAGAAACATTAATGGACAAATGAGAGTGGAACACGTTTAAAGTGCTAAAAGAAAATAACTGTAAGAGGAAAATTGTTTATCGAGAGAAAATATCTTTTAAAATAAAGTAAAATAAAGATATTTCAGATAAAATTGGAATACTTCATTGTCAGAAGATGTGCCCTAAAGGAAATTCTTCAAGTTGGAAGAAAGTTACACCAAATGATCATTTAAATCAACAGGATGAAAGTGGTAATTATCTCAATTTTATAGATGAGAAAATTGAGGCATAGATAAAGTTTTGTCCCTGAGTACAGAAACAGGAAACTCAAAACATATAAATAGGAAATTTATTTTTCATGTTGTTAACCTTTATAGCTGATGTTTTAACTTAGAGATAGCTAGGTAGGTAGGTAGGTAGGTAGGTAGATAGATAGATAGACGGATAGATAGACTGATAGAGATAGAGATATCTTTTATCTGTATATCTATAAAAGCTATATAAATATATAGATATATATAAAAGATATATCTATATA
>NW_016809273.1:3492680-3537609 GCF_001698545.2 Rhinopithecus bieti
ATAGATATATATTTTATATTATATGTTTTATAGATATATAAAGGTATCTCTCTCTCTGTTGGTCTATCGCTCTGTCCTTTAAATGTCACAAAGTCAAACATAAATTATAAATTGAATTACACAAATACCATTTCTTAACTGTACAACTGTCTCAAAGCACAAGCTCCAAATTTTTTATTGTTTTACATTTAATTTGACAATGATGTCTCAATTTGTTTGACTATGGGGTTAAATATAGTATCAACTCCTTTCTGAAGGGAAAATAACAAAAAAACTATGTGAACTCGGTGAGTACTCAAATATAACCAAAGAAATAGTAATTCTTAAGAGATTTTGGTCAATGTGTTCAGAGATTAGCTACACAAAAACATGTGCACACATACATACATAAACGTAGAAACATTCAAACTCATACGTTTTTTATTAACAAAACCCACAAATTCTAAATCCTGCATTTCTTGGTGAATGGTTCAAAAAATTAATCCTAGAATACCCTTAAGTGCCTGATTACAAAAGAAAGGCTTTACAGACTGACTCACTCATTGAAAATATTGGCTGGGCACAGTGGCTCAGGTGTGTAATCCCAGCACTTTGGGAGGCCAAGGTGGGTGTATCACCTGAGGCCAAGAGTTGGAGACCAGCCTGGCCAGCATGGTGAAATCTCGTCTCTACTAAAAATACAAAAATTAGCCAGGCATGGTGGCATATGCCTGTAGCCCCAGCTATTCTGGATGAGACAAGAGAATTGCTCAAACTCAGGGGGCAGAGGTTGGAGTGAGCCCAGATTGCACCATTGCATTCCAGCCTGGGTGACACAGCGAGACTCCATTTCCAAAAAGAAAATGGGAGGTGGGTGGGAAATATATGAGAGTGTAGCAGTGGTAATGTAAAGAAAGTGTAGAAGGCACAGAACAGGACTTTGGAGAAAAAGATTAAAGTCTCAATAATATTGCTGAGTTAGTTGTGTATTCTGAAAGGTTTCATTTGTTTGTGTGTGTGTGTGTGTGTGTGTGTGTGTGTAAACTAAACAAGACAAAACAGGTTGGAAAGGTTGGACGTGATATAAAATGAGAAGTATAAGGTTTTATAAGCATCTATCTTAACTTTTAAAGTCCTTTTTCTTCTTTTTTTTGAGACAGAGTCTTGCCCTGTCGCCCAGGCTGGAGTGCAATGGGGCGATCTCGGCTTACCGCAACCTGTGCCTCCCAGGTTCAAGCAATTCTCCTGCCTCAGCCTCCCAAGTAGCTGGGATTACAGGCATGAGCCATGACTCCTGCCTAAGTTTTGTATTTTTAGTAGAGCTGAGGTTTTGCCGTATTGGCCAGGCTGGTTTCAAACTCCTGTCCTTAAGTGGTCTACCTGCCTCAGCCTCCCAAAGTGCTGGGATTAGAAGTGTGAGCCACCATGCCTGGAAAAAGTCTTTTGTTTTAATTACTCAAATGATTACTGTTTTCTTCAGCTACTATTTAAATTAAAGAATGTGACACAATCTCTCTGTAACTCGATTAAAATTGGGGGAAAATAACAGTGTGTTCTCTGTTCTCTCCAAAGCAGACAGATATCCCAATAAACAAAGTTTGCTATTCATGCTCTCAAGTGAAATGCTGGAAATTTACAATAAATATTGGATGGTGGAATAACTTTCCACCATCCAATATTTATCAAATGTCTTCAAAATTTTATATGCTTCAAGATTTTCGGTATTCTTGTTCTATCATTACTGGAATACAGTGGGGGGATACAGCGGGGTATTGAAATCTCTTTCTATAATTACAAATTTGTCTTTTTCTCTTTGAAATGTTATCAGTTTTTAAAAAGCTCTGTTATTAGGTACAAAATGTTCAGGATGGTGATGTCCTCTTGAAAAACTGATATCTTTCTTATAAAGTAATGATATCTGGTACCACTTTTTGCTCCAAAATATACTTTATCTGATATTATATAGTCACTTGCACTTTCTTTTAAGTAATTTTAGTAAGATGCAGCTGTTTTTTGTTTGTTTGTTTGTTTTGTTTTGTTTTGTTTTGTTTTTTTTTGGACAGAGTCTCACCCTGTTGCCCAGGCTGGAGTGCAATGGGGTGATCTGGGCTAACTGCAACTTCTGCCTCCTGGGTTCAAGCAATTCTCCCATCTCAGCCTCCTGAGTAGCTGGGATTATAGGCACTCACCACCATGCCCAGCCAATTTTTGTATTTTTAGTAGAGACGGGGTTTCACCATAGTGACCAGGCTGGTTCGAATTCCTGACCTCCAGTGATCCGCCCACTTCATCTGATTGTTGTATGTTTAGTAGAGATGGGGTTTCACCATGTTGGCCAGGCTGGTCTCGAATTCCTGACCTCCAGTGATCCGCCCGCCTCAGCCTCCCAAAGTGCTGGTATTACAGGCATGAGCCATCATGCCCGACCAATACAGCTTTTTATATCCTTTAACTTTTAACTAATTTGTGTCTACAAGAAAATGCTTCTCATAGGCAGGCTATAGATGGGTCTATCTAATCTGAAAACCTCTCACTTTTAATTGGAGTAATTAAACCATTTATATTTAATGATTATTATTATGGTTAGGCTTAAATCTCTCTTCTCATTATTTTTCTTCTATATGTCTTATATGTTCTTCGTTTCCATGTTGCTTTTTTTTTTTTTTTTTTGCTTTCTTCTGGAGAAAAATTTAAATTTATCTATTTTATCTCCATTGTTGATTTAGCTATAACTCTTTCTTTGCAAAGTTAGCAGTTGCTGAGTTCATAATATATATTTGGACCCTTCACAGATTGTCTTCAAATGATACTATATTTCTTCTTGCAAAGTATAAGAATTTCACATTAAATAGTTTCACTTCTCAATTCCCACCTTTATGTTATTGTTGTCATTCATTTTACTTTTATGCAGTACAAAAACTTCAAAGCATTGTTATTTAGTGTAAAATTTTGTTATTTACTTTGTAAAGAAATTTACATAAGAAGAAAACCAATAATATATTTTTTCTTGTTACTATTTCTAGTGTTCCCTACTCCTTTTGCATTTCTATATTTCCATTAGGTATCTTTTATTTTTCTGCCCACAGGACTTCCTTTAATGTCTCTTGTAAGACTGGTTTGTTAAAAAATATTTTTTTTCAGTGTTTCTAAGTCTGATAAATTTCATGTTTTTCTTTAAGTTATGTTAACTCTTTTAAAAATTCTAGTTGCTAGATATTTTGCTTCAGTACTTTAAACATAATGCTCTACTATCTTTTTGCTTAGATTGATTATGAGAATAAATCCTGTTTTTTTATCTTTTCTTTCCTCTATAATTAACTCATTTTTTAAATTAAAAAAAATCTTAAACATTAAAAGTTTTATCACTGATTTGAGTAATTTGTTTCTGAAGTGCTTTCATAGAGTTTTCTTTCTGTTTCTTCTGCTTAGGGTTCATAAAGCTTTTTGGAAAATGTGGAGACATTATTTCTTCGAATATTTTACTGCTCCTTTCCTCCCTTTGAAGACTACAATTTTATATGTAATGTGTCTTAAAGTTGCCTCACAGCTCGCTGATACATTTTTTCTTCTTTAAATTGTTCTTCTGTTTGTGTTACATTTTGTACATTATCTGTTGCTATATATTCAAGTTCACTAATCTCTATTGTCTGGGCTGGAGTGCAGGGGTGTGATCATAGCTCACTGCAGCCTCAAACTTCTAGGCTCAAGCAATCCTCCTGCATCATCTGCCCAAGCAGCTGGAACCACAGGTGCACACCACCACATCTGGGTATTTTTTAATTTTTTATTTATTATAGAGAAGGGGTCTCACTATGCTGCCCAAGCTAATCTCAAACTCTGGGCCTCAAGCAATTCTCCCACCTCAGTCTCCTAAAGTCCTGAGATTACAGGCATGAAGCACTGTACCCAACTTGTTTTTAAGGTGTGTTTAGTTTAGTGCTAATAACTCCCCAATACTGAGACAAGACCCTTATGAGTACTCTACCCTCTAACTCATAAAGATTTTACTAAGTGGTGGGAATAGGCACCTTATTCTTGTGTGAGGTGTTGCCTACTCTTTATTTTCTAACATACTTTTTTTTGGTAAGTTTGTTTTTACTTTTTTTTGTATCCTTCGTTCCTTTGCTTCTCTTGCCTTCTATTTTTTTCTCACTTCCTCTTTTCTTTCCCTTTTCTTAATACTGCTTAAACCCCTTCATTACTTCCATTTCTCTATTTTTTTCCTTGTATTCTTGAGAGAAGTGAAAGTGCCTTAACTATAGACATAGCACTGTGCTCAGATCTGTGAGAGATACTTAGAAGTATATAATATGGCCTTTGCGACATTCTATTTAGAGAAATAGAACATGGCAATTATACCTGCATTGTCAAATGTATTTTAGACATTAGAAGTACTGAAGACATTGTTTGCAGATGGACACATATTAAGATTAGATAAGTAAAAAGAAATGAAGTTGGCATTTGAGGTCAGTTTACCTCTCCAAGTGAAGTCCCAGACACCAGGACAGTACACAAGAAGGAAAAATGGGAGCAGAGTGTATGTAAATTATGAGATTTGTGAATCAGGTTTAAACAGGCTAAATAAGCTATGCTAAAGAAATTTTTTTCTGGTTTTTCAAATAACTAGGACCCACTAAATGATTTTGTATATGAATGTGTTATAAACAAAGATTTTTTTCCCCCAAAACAAAGTCTTTGGGGGAAAGACTACTCCTCATGATTCACTATTCAAATTCCATAAAAGGTACACAGCAACTTACATTTATAGCTGAGAAACTGTGGTGGTGCATCTATAAATTACTTAATTATTAAATGTAGTATCTTAAGTAGAATTCAAACATCCTTAGTTACCCACCTATAATCCTGGACTTAAGGAAATATTTGAATTTCTTGTAAATATTCCTTTCTTTCTCCTAGCGACTGACTGTCATGCCAAAGTCTAGTTTGGTAGCAAGTTTTGACCTTTTGTCATGGTCATCATCTAAATGTTTACTGTTAAGAAAGTACCTATTTCTCTTTAAGTGCCCCGTGTGAGAAAAGATCCCATTTTCTAACTATACCCACATGAACAAAATCTAGATTTTATGAAACAGGGATAACAAAAGCTGAAGCTACACTTAACTCTAGCTTGGCCAAAGTAGCTAATTTCCTTAAAGCCTCAAAAAAATTACTTTTGCAGATGAATTTTATTTGAAATAAAATATATTTTACAATGAATACTGTTCAGTACTTTCTTATTTTTAGTTAATAATCAGATGTTACTTCTTTGTGCTATGAGCCCAGAATAAGAAAGTTGTACCAAATGTGTCAATATTGAATAACTGTTTCCCTGATCAATTGCCAGTCATATGAATAAATTGTATTACTTAAAATATGTGAGAGGTATTTTGAACATCACAAGCCTGTACTAAAATCTTCCTTCTCTTAGCATACATCTTTAGTTTCTCAATTCGTTTTTCTTTTGAAATATACCTAGAATTGACTTAAAACATTAGAAATATATATAATTATATAAATATATTAGAAATAAATGGATGCCTTAAAAATCAAAATCAAATCTATTTATCATTTGCTTTATTAAAGTTTCTGAGACTTTTTTCCTGTTTTCATTTTTTGTTTTTAAATTGCAAATTTTATCTTAGATGCAGGGGAATATGTCAAGGTTTCTTACCTGGGAATGTCGTGTGATGGTGAGGTTTGGGGTATGGATCCCATTACCCAGGAAGTCAGCACAGTACTCAATAGGTAGTTTTTCAACTCACCATCCTCCTCACCCTCTAGTAGTCCTGAGTGTCTATTGTGCCCATATTCATGTCCATGTGTGCTCACTGTTTAGCTACCACTTATAAGTGAGAACATGCAGGGTTTGATTTTCTGTTCCTGAGTTAATTCGTTTAGATTTATGGCCTCCAGCTCCATCCATTTTGCTGCATTTTGTTTTAGGCTGTCAGTACTTTCTGCCATCTTACATTTCTCTGTCATTACTCTTTTAATTGAAGTTATGTTAGAAATATTTGCAAATCTTGAGAAAGGGAATTGTGCTAAAATATCTTTTTAGTCTAACTTTGTAAAATGAGAAGTGATGAGTGATCCATCAAGAAATATTTATAGAATTGCAACCAGGGCTTTATCAATGTGCTCTTTTATATGGATATAAAATTAGCTCATCTCACCTGGTTAATCTTGGTGGAAAAACTTTAAATGAAATTAGACATGGGTACCATGTTTTGAAAACATACCATATGACATCACCTGTACTACTTGCTTTATGTATGTAATCTCACATTCATTCATAATGGCACTTACACATTTGTCCTTTTCTTTATCAATGTTTACATAAATATGGCAGAACAACATACATCCTTGGAGGTAAGGCTAGGTGTTATATCTGAGGTGTCACATAAAATAATTTAATCTTTTAAAATCTTTTCTTCTTTTTTTTTTTTTTTACATGCATGAATTTTTATATGTCCTATCTATATGGTACGGCCTATTCCTGGTAGACATTGAGAGGAATTCCAGAAAACACTATCAAAGGAGGGAGTTTTAGTGCAATAGTCCCGTGCCAAATATTTGTGAAGTTGTATTGTATTTTTTTTGTGATGAGAAACCAACTTGCTTTTGTATCAAGTGAATACTCAAGTGTTTTCCACCTGTCTTATATTGCATTTGAGAATTTTTCACAAAACAAGTGCCTGAGTATTCTTGTCAGTTTTTAACATGAATATTGGGATTCTTCATAATGTGGATTATCTAAAATGTCTCAGTGATGAATACATAAATCCTTGCCACTTTTTTATGTAACTCTCAGAACACTATTTTCCTAAAGCCCAATCTTATCATGAGATATTAAACATCTCCATTTTGCACTGCAGTTGCGTCTATATAGTTATAGGTTAGCACTGAAGTACATATGCATAATTAAGTCACCTAAGAAATTCTTTTTTTTTTTTTAATTATACTTTAAGTTCTAGGGTACATGTGCATAACGTGCAGGTTTGTTACATATATGTATACACCATGGAATACTACACAGCCATAAAAAAGGATGAGTTTCCGTCCTTTGTAGGGACATGGATGCAGCTGGAAACCATCATTCTCAGCAAACTATCACAAGAACAGAAAACCAAACACCGCATGTTCTCATTCATAGGTGGGAACTGAACGATGAGATCACTTGGACGCGGGAAGGGGAACATCACACACCAGGGCCTATCATGGGGAGGGGGGAGGGGGAAGGGATTGCATTGGGAGTTATAGCTGATATAAATGATGAATTGATGGGTGCTGACGAGTTGATGGGTGCAGCACACCAACATGGCACAAGTATACATATGTTAAAATCTTTTTCTAAGGAATGTATTTATGCTACTTCTCCCCTTCCCTAGTGTAAGTTTATTTTTGTTTAACCCTCCATAACGGTGTAGTTACATTTTCACAAAACCCTATAAATTTGAGATTATAAATCTAAATTTAAAAACTAGGAGGTGGTATAACTGGTATTTATATCTATGACACTATAATTAATCTGTACGCTTCCAATGTGCAAATTAACTTTTTATGAATTACTTTGAATCATTAGTTATTTTTGCATGAGTCCCACTGCTATCCCTATTCTCACATTTATGAATAGTGTTCAGGTCTGTCTCATGGTCTTTGTGTGTATAATTGTATAGTACAGGGCTTTATACAGAATAGAATCTCATTACCTGTTTATGGTTTCTTACCACAATGGTTCTAAGGCAGGACAAGGAGAATCCATCAGAATTATATGGGAAGCTTTTTCCAACTTCATACACAGCCATAAAAGATCCTAGTTGTCCCTTCTGTAGTAAGCCAATAGTACTCGTGGGAATATATAACATGCTTCAAGAATATTGAGCTGTAATACAAATTGAGGAAAATGTCCTTGTGAAAAAGGACATGCAAATTAAGGGGAGGGGTATTCAGAAACGTCTAGAAAAGTGGCAGGGAGTTCCAGGTGTTGCCACAGCATTTGTAAACTGTCATGGTGCTGGTGGGCATGTCTTATGCTGATGAGCAGCTAGGACAAGTAGAGGTTGCCTTTGGCATCATTTGCTAGTTCCAGCTGGCTTCTTCCTTTTAGCCTGTTGAGACCAGGAAATAAGTCTTGCCGGTCTCCTATCTCATTCCTATGAGTGGTTAACACATGGCATATGCCTTGTGTATTCTTAGAATGTTTCCTAGAACATAGAGATGCCTTACAGTATAGATTTGACTATTAATATGTACTTAGTCATGGTGTATTTTGTTTCATTAGTGAAATATCTGGAAGGGCATCAGGCAGAGAAAAGTGTGGAGTGAAAACTGCTGATGTGGTTTGAATCTGTGCTCCCACCCATATCTCATGTTCTATTGTAATCCCCAGTGCTGAAGGTGGGGTTTAGCGGGAGGTGATTAGATCATGGGGGCAGAGTTCTTATTAATGATTTAGTATTATCCCCCTTGGTACTGTAGGGTGAGTGAGTTCTCATGAGCTCTGGTTGTTTAAAGGTGAGTAGCACCACCCCACTAGTTCTGTCTCTTCCTCCTGCTGCTGCCACATAAGACGTGCCTGCTTCTCCTTCACCTTCCTTCGTGATTGAAAGCTTCCTGAGGCCTGCCAGAAGTCATCATGCTTCCTGTACAGCCTGAAGAACTGTAAGTCAATTAAATTTCTGTTTTTTTATAAATTACCTAGTCTCAGGTATTTCTTTATAGTAATGCAAGGACGGACTAATACAACTTCCAACGACCGTGCCCTGAAGTCTACCCTATCCAGAAGGCTTCTCTCTCTCTGATCCTGATTATCAGTAGAAGTACTACTCGGAAAGGAGGGACAAACCTGTGCTACAGTGGAATGCTAAGTTTTTTTGACATCCAGGCCCACATCTTCCAACTTTGCATATTGACCACTGTTTGCAATGGAAATAAAGGCAACTAGGTTTCCTAAGAGAGCTAGGAGTAAAAAGAAGAGGCAGGAGGAGGTATATCCTAATGGTGTAGCATGTTTTCTTTTCCATAATAAAGTATAATAGTGATGTCATAGCTATGTAATTTCACAGTTACATTCAACCACTCCATTCCCTGTTTCTAAGATGTAGAGCAGCTGCCCTTCTGTTTTCTGAAAACTGAATTAAACGAGTACTTCCTGGTCTATAATATTAAAAGCCTTTTAATGTAACACAAGCTAACACATGATATCAAGGAAAGATATTAGGCAAACAAGGTTAAATGATTTACAAGTTTTTCTTCCATCTATTGTGAACATAAATGGTGAACAGCCAGATGTGGAGAAAAGATACAAAGTAGAAGATAGAATGTTGCTATTAAAAGACTGTATTACAAAACAAAAGCGCAAACAAGAACAAAATCAATAGCTAGCTATCTATTTTCCTTTCTAAAAGGTAGTACAATGCATTAAATACTTTCTTGGTGTATGTGCTTTATAGAGATTGTTTCCATTTCTCTGTCCCAGGAAACATAAGCAGTACATCTTTATAGAGGGCAGTGTATGTCCATAAAACAAATGCTGCCAAGTAGAACATTAAAAAGAACCTGTTGAAATATCTGCCAGAAAGATAATTTAGGTTAGGCTCTCCGTTTTGATAAAAGTACATGAAGCGTAACGGTAACAATCTCTACTCTCTTTTAAAACAAAGGGGGAAAAAGCCTCACTCTAAAACCCTTTAAAGATATCAGAATTAATTGTAAACTATGAAATATGCCCTAGTTCTTGTTCTGATTGGAATTCAGAAAAAGAAAGAGAGAATCAAGAAAGGAAGAAGTGCTGTAAACTAAGTCACAATGCAGTGGCATACTGATTTAGAACCAAAGATCCATTTCCGACAGACCTCATTTAAATCACTGGGCCATTCAAACAAGGGCTGCCTCAAATGGGTCACCTTACATGAACCTCTAATTATTGCTTGTCAAGAAAAGCAGACAAACACCTATGTAGAAGGAGTTCTGATTTTTTTTTTTTTTTTAAAGCTTAGCACAGCAATTGAGAGGTAATGGACAAAAGTATAAGAAAATAAAAGATAAAACCAATGGTCTGTGTTGCATGGCAACAGCGAGTTTAGAGACTAGCCCTTCACTTCTTCCAGTTACCAATATCCCCAGAGGCAAAACAGAACCACAGAACTGTTTGGCCTATAGCTTTCAATACCACACAGACTTCTGCTGTAACCATATGTCTCAACCAAAGAATCATGCCACCAAATTAGGGAAAGCTTGCCTTTTGCTCAGGAAACAACCACACTTACAGATGTAATGACAGTTTCAGGGGCGGATTCACATATCTATTTTGAAAACACTCATAAGAACAGTCCCATAGAAATAAGTATATGGACAAAAGTCTTGTACTCTTTTTTGTATATCATTCTGGGTATAGAAATTGAAAACGTCTGGTGTATTATTTGTTGCTGTATAACAAATTACCCCAAAATGAGCAGATGAAAACAAATAAAATAATATTATTTCACAGAGGTTCTTAGACTCAGGAAGCTGAGACCCGCTTAACTGAGTGCTTGTGACTCAGCATC
Source organism: Rhinopithecus bieti (assembly GCF_001698545.2). Lineage (NCBI taxonomy): Eukaryota > Metazoa > Chordata > Mammalia > Primates > Cercopithecidae > Rhinopithecus > Rhinopithecus bieti. The sequence continues at coordinate 3,503,207 of NW_016809273.1, forward strand.
GATTCTGTGCTTGGAGTTAAGCTGCTGATTGAGGCTGCTGTCTTATCTGAAAGTGCCATTTCCAAGATCACTCATCTGGCCATTGGCAGGAGATTTTATTTCCTCACCATGAAAGGCTCTCCATATGCTGCTTATGATGTAGTTTTACCTGAGAATAAGAGCCAACAGAGAGAGGAAGAAAGAGTGAGAGAGAGAAGAGAGAGTGAGAGAGACCACAGTGCTGGAGAGGGGCTGCCTGGAAAGCAGGTCTGAAAGGCTGGTTACCAGAGTCTATCCTCTGGCTCCAAAAGATCTAAGTTTCTCCCACATACAAAATACACTCACATCCTGCCATGTCCCCCAGTCCCTCACCAAATCTTATCCCATTACCATGTCAGAAAAACCTGCAGTATCACCCTACCTAAATCAAGTCCAGATAAGGGTGCATCTCCCACATGAAGCTTCTTATGCGCTGCTCCCTAAATAGAGTTCTTCCTGCAAGTCTGTGAAATAGATACAGTATCTGCTCCTATATACCCAGCAAAAAATGATGCTAACCACTATAGACTGCAGTTTCAAAAGGGAGAAAACGTGAAGCACAGAGTCACAGATCCATAGCAATTTTGAAATTCATCCAGGCAAATGTAGGAAGTTCCTTGATTAGGACTCAGTCCTGTTACTTCCTGGAAATGATTCTTCAGAACTTTCAACTCCACCCTCAGAATTTTTGGTTCTTCCCAGTAGCCAATTACTTTTGCCATCTAAGTCACCCTTCCTTTGCCAGGAAATGCAGCCCAGACTTTTTGGATGAGTATTTGCTTTAGCCTGTTTCTGGCTTGTCAATATTTAGGGTTCCAAAAGGTCCTTTTCATTTTGTACTGTTTCTGTCACTTTTTCTCCAAGCTATGTTTCTGCATCTATGATTTTTCTCAAAGATTTGATGCATCACCTTTGAGTATTAATAGGATTCACTTCATTAGGCAAAAGCCATACCCACAAATGTCTTCAGGATAATAACTTCTCTACCTTATCCCTTTGGTACAGAACAACATCCTTAAGTTTCTTAGTTCTATTGTTTGATTGAGAGACTGTTTGAATTACACCCTTAGAGAAAATTTTGTAAGGATACAGAAAGTCTAAACAAAACTATAATAAAATTGGTTCCATTGACAGTATAGAATACTCCAGCCAACAACCAAAGAATGTGCATGCCACTCAAAGACAAATGGAAAAATTATTAAGGCAAACTGGACAATGAAGACTACCCCAATAAACTTAGAAGTAAAATCATATTAAGTAGGGTCTTCCACATCAGGGTGTAAATGCAGTTTTCACTTGTCCTCCTGCTAATTATAGCTAAAAATCGTGGACATTATATACAAAGCAACAGAAGAAGTCTATGGTAGGTAAAAAGAAGAAGACAGAGCAGCCAAGAGCATTAGATACAAGAAACAGGTAGTAGATTTTCTTGGTTTTCTTTTGCTTCATTTATCACAGACTCAGTGCTGGAAAAGTCACTAACCCCAAAATATCAATGAATGAGGGTAAAAAAGACCCAAGAAAATCCCATTCTGTCCATTCAAAGATCAGAAAAGAGCAGCCTAGCAATAGAGAAAATATGTAGACAATAAGTGCCATACTTTAACTTTACCACAGGAAAAGAAAGTGTGGTCTCACTCCTCAAACTCTCAGTGAAGGTGAACGGGAGCCTAGACTTTCATTCTACCAGGATATGAAGAAACATCCCTCCCCTTCCTGTTTGGGTGGTGTCAGAGATGACCAAGTGGGGACTGAAGACTTTCCTCCCTCTGGTGGAGAGCACATGGGAAGCTTGGACTTCCACCCCGACTCAGCAGTAAAAATCTGTTCATCCTCTTCTCCATTGGATTGGCATCAGAAAAGGCCATGCGGGAAACCTGGACTTTCATGACGTTCCAGGATACTTGACTTCCTACCTCCTTGATGTATTCAGAAGCATGAGGGGAGCAATGTGAGGCAGCCCTGCCTCTCCCAGCCAGGGTGGCAAGAGCGGAGGACTAATGGGAGCCTGAACTCCCATCCATCCTTGCCCACCTGTAATGAGGCGCCATTCTTCCTCACCAGGATGTCAACAGAAACCAAGTGGGGAACCGAGACTAACTTGAGCTGAGGTTCGGTCTAGTAACTCACATGGGTGTCCAGACTCTGTTTTTCTCTGTCCATTTTTTAGCTCCACTCTGGTTGGCCCCTTCTTTGTAGACTTTCACTTTGTGAGAGTGAAATGACTATTATCAGTTCCCAGGGCAGTGCTACTATTAGTACCCATATGCAATACCATATCTACTCCAGATATAGATATTCTATATCTAGTCAAAAAGAGAATGTTTACCTATTTAATATTTCCAACAATAATCTTGCAATTAAGTCTTCTTAGAGACATATTGTCTGAATTTTGTCATATGTCCATTTGTTAACAAATCACCATAGGAAAGGATTATGGGACTAATTTAGGACTTTGGTCACTCAATTCCTGTCTTCTTCAAATAATGTTTAGGATATTGCAACAGGGAAGATGAATGGGCACTGGGGAAGCAATTAATAAAAGTTTGCAAAACGTAAACTCAATGTTGGGTACACGTGTATAATATCTATTATTTTGCAACTTTTTTCACTTATCAACTTACCAATCCTTCAAATCAAATTTTATTAAACTATTTTACTCTTCTCAGAGACTATGTGGTATTTTATTGTATAGACATATTACATCATTTTCATGAACACGTAAGTCATTTTATGTTTTGTTTTGGGATTTTTTTTTTTTTTTTTTGCTATTATAAGGAGTGACCCAATAAATATGTTTGTGTGTCAATTTATTTTAAAACAATTCATGGAGTTACAATTTCAGTAAGTTTCAAAGAAAACAATAAACACTTATTTCTGCCTTCAAAGAACGCACGGAGCATAAAAACAATTTCAAGTGTGAAAAAATGAATAGTCACGTGGACAGGGGGGTATAGGAAGTAAGAGTAATGTGTAATTTTAACACATTTCAGGTTTCTGTAGCATGTTAGATATTAAAACATCATATCCTTCTTCTTCCTCAACACATTCATTTTAAGCTTCTTAAAATCTCAACGACATAGTACAGTTTATAACATAAAATAGAAAAGTGAGACACTCGGCTTCGTCTCCAATTTTAGTCAGATGAACACACACATAACCACTTCTTCACCATAAATACTTCCGTGAGCCTGATACAGCTTACTGTTTTCTGATGCTTTTGTTCAGTGCTCCAGTTTCCTATTTTGAAATATCCCTGCTAATTTATGAGCTATCCTTAAAATGCTATGTGAGTAACCACAGATGCCTCAGTACACCTATTTTGTAAAGAATATCAGGCTATCCAAGACGCTATTTACAGCTATAGAAATTTTATTTTCATTTCCATAAGAGAATAGTGATGAAGTCTCAGTGTAAAATTTGTTTTATAATCATTAGGGGAGAAAATGAAATATTTAGCATCTTCTTTTTTATAATTTTCATTTTCTGATGAAAGATGTTCATTTCTGTTGATTCTTTCTGCTGATGATTTTACTCCCCTTTCCTTTATCCTTCAGCCTATGTGATGAGTCATTCTTTTGTACCAGATAAGGTTAAATTGTTGAAGATTTTAATTTTATTTTTCCACTTTGAACCCTAGTACCAAGAATAAGTGTGTCTTCCCTGAATACAGAATTTGTTTAAAAATGATACGTGGAGGTTGCAGTTGTTTAAAGGCTCAATATATATTTTTTTCACCTAGAAACTGACCAATGTAGCATAAATAATTTGAACATTCATTGTATCCTCTGGGTTTTAATTGGAACCACATCCATGGTCTCCTTCACCACTGGGAAAACCATTGGGATAGAAAGTCATAAATACCTTTGTCTCACTAATGAAGAAATTGAGCCATTTCTGCCTTTCTCTGCTCATCTCTTGTACCAGTAGCACTAGACCTATACTTTAGTCACATTCTATTTTTACTATATCTGTCTGCTGCCAATATATTATACCCTCCATGTTTGTTTGTATTGATCTCATATTTTTTATTTTGTTTTACTACTATTTTGTTCTTGCATTTCAGAACATTTTTTTCCCCTTTCTCATCATATCCCTCTTTCTGGAGTATGTGGTTTTTTTGTTTTTTTTTGTTTTTTTTTCTTTTTTTTTCTTTTTAGAAAGAAATTCAGTTACTAAGGGCATATTCATGGGAAACTCCTTATTTTTAGTAATTTGAAGTTGTCTTTATTTTATCCTTACTCTTGAACAGTTTGCCTAAATTGGGTATACAATCCCGTTACACAGTTACTTTTCTCAGCAATTTAAATATATTATTTCACTCTCTTTTGATTTTGTTGTTGCTATTGGCAAGTCAGCCAAAGAGAACAAGAAGAGGGCTGAAACCAAGTTGTCTAACCAGAATTTTCATTGGTTTACAGAGATAACATTGATAAGTGATTGTCTATACATATGTTATGTATGTATGTTGTCTATACATTGGTATGAGTTACAGTGTCCATATAGCATTTTACAGCTTAGCCCAAATCCCAAGTGGCTTCAAGAGATACTTATTTAGCTCAAAGGGGAGTAACGTGACTGCTGTTTTATTCTAATGCTTCCTCCGACCTGATAATTTAAAAGGGTTTTCATTTCTCAGATCAAAAATATTGTCCTTTTTTTTCAGTTATTTTGTGTATGTGTGTGGGTGGGGGGGGGTCTTTTCTTTCTGGATTATTTGAAGAGCTTTTCTACATGTTTTTTTTTCTGCAAAACTACCTGCAGTATGTCTAGCTATGAATTTTTATTTATTCTACTTGGGGTTTATTAACAACCCAGAATGTATGGTTGCATACTTTTTTTTATCAGTTCTAGAACTTTCTTAGTCATAACTTGTTTTAAAAGACTCTTTTTCCAGGGCAGTTTTAGACTAGTCGCAAAATTGAGAGGAAGGTATAGAGAATTCCCATATACTCCCTGTCCCCACACATGCATAGCTTCTCCAATTATCAACATCCACCACCAGAGTGGTATATTTGTTCCAAATGATGAACATGCTTTAGCAGATCATAATCACCCAAAGGTCATAATTTACATTAGAGGTCACTCTTGCTGTTGTACATTCTCTGGGTTTGGACAAATATATGGTGACATATAGCAACCATTATAATACCACACACAGTATTTCACTAAAAATGGTCTGTGCTTCTCCTCCTGCCCCCACCCCTAGCAACCTCTAAATTTTTTTTACTGTCTTCAAAGTTTGTCTTTTTTAGAATGTCATATACTAGGAAGTCACAGAGTGTGTAGCCTTTTCACATTTGCTTCTTTCACTTGGTAATATGCATTTAAGTTTTCCATGTCTTTTTTTTTCTAATCTTTTTTTTTTTTTTTTTTTTTTTTTTTTGAGACGGAGTCTCGTTTTGTCACCCAGGCTGTGCAGTGGCCTGATCTTGGCTCACTGCAACCTCTGCCTTCTGTGTTCAAGTGATTCTCCTGTCTCAGCCTCCTGAGTAGCTAGGACTACAGGTGCACCCCACCATGCCCAGCTAATTTTTGTATTTTTAGTACAGTCGGGGTTTCATCATGTTGGTCAGGCTGGTCTTGAACTCCTGACCTCAGGTGATGCACCTGCCTCGGCCTCCCGAAATACTGGGATTATAGATGTGAGCCACTATGCCCAGCCTCCCATGTATTTTCATGGCTTGATAACTGATTTACTTTTTGTGTCAAATTATGTTTTATTTCCTGGATTTATCAGAGTTTATTGATGCGTTCACTTGTTGAAAAATATCTTGGTTCTTTCCAAATTTTGGATATTATGAATAAAGCTGTTATAAAACATCTGTGTGAAGGTTTTTGTGTGGGCATGCTTTTAAATCCTTTGAGTAGATACCAAAGAATGAAATTTCTGGACAGTATAATTAGAAGATGTTTAGCTTTGAGAGAAACTTTCAAACTGTCTTCCAAAGAGGCTGTACCATTTTGCATTCCCACCAGCAATGAATGAGAGTTCCTGCTGTTCCACTCCCTTGCCAACATTTGGTGTTGTAAGTGTTCTGGAGTTTGACCATTCTATAGGTTTGTAGTGGTATCTTATTGTTGTCCTATTTGCATTTCCGTGATGACATATGATGTGGAACATCTTTGCATATGCTTATTTGCAATATGTATAACTTCTTTGGTAAGATCTTTGGCCCATTTTAAGATTAAGTTGTTTTAGGAGTTCTTTGTATATTTTGGATAACAGTCCCTTATCAGATATGTTTTTCTGCGAATATTTTATTCTAGTCTATAGCATGTTTTCTTATTCTTTTGACATTGTCTTTCTTAAGGCAGACATTTTAAATTTTAATGAAGCTCAGTTTATCAATTATTTCATTTAGATGTGGTGTATTTTGTATTGTTACTGGGGAAAAAAACTTTACTGCAATTGAGCATGCTTGGTTCATCTGCACTTGCTTAGATTATGTGATTTGCAATGTGGCTCTGAATGAATGGGTGCATTGTGGTTACAGTGTTGTATCTAAAAGTCATCAAAATTTGCAAAATCATTTAGGTTTTCTCTAACGTTATCTTCTGAGAGTTTTATAATTTTAATTTTACATTTAGGTCTAGGACTCATTTTGAGCTAATTTTGCTAAGGGTATAAACTCTGTGCCTAGATTTATTTTTGTGCATGTAGATGTTTAGTTGTTTTAACATTTGCTGAAAAGACTATCTTTTCTCCATTCTGCTGCCTTTGTTCCTTTCTCAAAGATCAGTTGACTCTGTTCACGTGGGTCTATTTCTGAGCTCTCTGGTATGTTCTGTTGATCTACTTGTGTCTTACTTCACCAACATACACATGTTTTTGATTACTATAGCTTTTATAGTAAGTCTTGAAGTCAGGGAGTATCAGCCCTTCAACTTTGTTCTTCTTCACTACTGGGTTGACTATTCTAGGACTTTTGCCTCTCTATATACACTTTAGACTCAGTTTGTCACTATACATGAAATAACTTAAATGATTTCGATTGGGATTGCACTTAATGTATAGATCATATCGGGACACACAGATATCTTGACAATATTGAATCTTCCTATTCATAAACATGAAATGTCTCCCTATTTAGTTCATCTCTGAACTTATAATATTATACACAGTATTTCACTAAAAATGTTTTGTGCTCTGCCTGTTTATCCCTCTGCATCCAATCTGAGTTTTATAGTTTTTCTCATACAGATCTTGTAAATATTTGTTAGATTTAGACCTGTTTCATTTTGGGGCTGCTAATATAAATGGTATTTTGTTTTTAATTTTAAATTTGTTTATTGCTAGTACTTTATATAGGAAAGTAAATGACTTTTGTATAAGAACCTTGTATCCTGCAACCTTCCTATTGTTATTAGTTCTAGAAGGTATGTTTTGTTTGATGTTTTAGATTTTCTACATAGACAATCATGTCATTTGTAAACAAAAACAGTTTTGTTTCTTCCTTGTCAATTTGTGTATCTTTTATGTCCGTTGCTTGGCTTGTTGTACTAGCTGTGTGCTATCATTAAAAAAAAATATTACCTCACTTCATTAATCATTAATCTTATTCTAACCTTGAACTTAGGTAATATATTAATACTTAGTAAAATGAGTGACTGTATTTTCCTCTTTTTATAATAATTGTCAGACATTTCTTCAGACCTATCTTACAGTTCACTAATATGTCCTTTAGTTGTGATAAATGTGTTAATCTACCTAATCCATTTTATGATGTTAAATTTCAACGAATTGTATTCATTTTTTACATATATCCTTTTTCAATTTTAAAACTCTGTCCTTCTTATACATTCACTTGGTACTATTTTAATAACCTTAAACATACTAAAAAATGTATGTTCTTTTGTTTCTCGTTAAATGATTATTTGGTTCTAATTTTGCTGTTGTTTTGTCTTTTGACCTTTGATCACTGTTTACTTGCATATCCTGCATTTTTTTTTTTTTTCAGTTGTCAGTACATGTTCTGTGGAAATTGTAGCTATGGACCTTTTTATCCCTTTTTTTTTTTTTTTTTTTTTCTGAGATGGAGTCTTGCCCTGTCACCTAGGCTCGAGTGCAAGGGCATGATCTTGGCTCCCTGCAACCTCCACCTCCCAAGTTCAAACGATAAACGATTCTCCTGCTTCAGTCTCCCAAGTAGCTGGAATTACAGGTGCCTACCACCAAGCCCAGCTTTTTTTTGTATTTTTAGTAGAGATGGGATTTCACCATGTTGGCGAGGTTGGTCTCGAACTCCTGACCTCGTGATCCACCCACCTCAGCCTCTCGAAGTGCTGGGATTACAGGAATGAGCCACCGCGCCCAGCCACCGTGGACCTTCTTTGGAATATTGAAGGCATGCTTCTCCATAGAATACATACATATACTCTTGACATGCAAGTGTGTGTTTTTTTGACCTAATATGGATTTTTAACAATGAGTTGTTATAAATATTGCTTCCATAGCTTAGTAGCTGTGTGACTTTTGGTAAGATACTGAACTTCTTTGTATCATAAGTTTTGTATTCAAAAATTGATAATTATATTACTTAGCTAATAAGTTGTTGTAAAGTCATATAGTATATAATATTAACTCTGAATTTTCCAACTTGACAGAGATAATTAGTAATTCTAAAAATCGCCTCAAGCAATGTGTCGTTATTTTCAAAATTAGGAATATAAAATGTATTTGTAATATATAAATTGAACTGAAATTTCAATCAAAATAAAACAATAACACTGATAAGGTAATTCCAAAGACATTTAAAATGTGTTTGTTTCTACCTGTAGTACTTGTTTATCTTTCTCTTGTCTTTGAAGTACAAAAAGGGGAAAAGCAAGAGAATAGCTTCATTTCCCAACGGCCCCTGGCGTGTACACACTATATACACTAATGGTTATGAAGAGATGGTAGAATATTTGCTGTTTTCTGCTTTAGGTTGTTTCTGTCCAGACTAATCTTTTAGAGACTATTTGTTTTCTCTTTGGTGATTTCATCTTGTCTTCTCTTGTTCTTCCCAGGTTCACAGAAAATAGAAATTCTTTACATAGTCTTCTGATCAATAGAATCAAAGCCCTTTCTCTGTAAATACTGGCTAGAGAGTTGCTAACTTCCATAATGGACAAATGGAACAATCAGTTTCTTTCTCCAATAAACCCACAAAAATCATGGTTTTAAAAGGTAATTTTACTTAGAAAATAAGGTAAGTAAAATAAAGAAAAATATGATGCTTCCATATAGGGTAGATAGAATGAAAAAACAAACAAACAAACAAAAACCCGTATTTTGCTGATATCACTTCTGCCACCAACAGCAACTCATCCCCAGATACCTAACAGTGATTTTCAGATGACTGGTACATGTCACGATACATGCAGTATCATGTTGCCTGGATGGCAACAACAGGGTCTAACTCTCATCTTCCTTTAATCATTTTATTTCACCTGGTCTGTTCATCAATGAACAAATTTATAATATTCACTCTTTTCTCACTTGTGCCATGATCAAAATTTCAGTTTTGCATTTAACTGTAAAGGTTCCGTCTTTGTTTTGTGGAAAGTGCTTTAGAAAAATGTCCTGAGGCCGGACGCAGTGGCTCACATCTGTAATCCCAGCACTTTGGGAGGCCGAGGCAGGTGGATCACCTGAAGTCAGGAGTTCAAGACCAGCCTGACCAACATGGTGAAACCCCGTCTCTACTGAAAATACAAAAAAATTAGCCAGGCATGGTGGCAGGTGCCTGTAATCCCAGCTCCTCAGGAGGCTGAGGCAGGAGAATTGCTTGAACCTGAGAGTTGGAGGTTGCAGTGAGCCAAGATCCCGCCACTGCACTGCAGCCTGGGTGACAGGGCAAGACTGCGTCTCAAAAAAAAAAAAAAAAAGAAGAAGAAGAAGAAAGGAGACAGTGGTTTCAACCTAATTTCAGAAGCATCAGCATGAAGTAATCTCCTTAGATTACTTAGATTGATCTAATAAAAACCTTTTTGAAAGAGGCTCAAATTAAAATAGAAACAAAAGATTTGTTTTTTAGGATGTATAGATGTAGTTGTGAACCTAAAATATTTGCTTTGAAAGTAGCAATTCACTTTCCATGGAGTCCATACATCTGCTAATAGCTCAGTAATATTTGCTTTGAGTGTCTGGTCTATAAAATCAAATTAGTCTAATCAGAATATATGACAATAAAAACAGTCTCTAATGCCTTTAAATAAATAAATGCTAGCACGCAAATATTGTTACACATTATTCAAAAAGTAAATTTTGAAATTTAAAAAACCTACAAGGTTTAAAAATAGGCATATAATCTTGTCTTTAAGAAAAAAATAAGTATTTAAAATAATTATACATGACTTTATATTTACCACTGATTGTGTAATAAATACTAAAGGATTATATACTTACAAGCTTAAAATACTTTTTCTGGATTGTTAATGATTTTCATATCATCTATACCTTTCTGTTTTTGCAAAATACTTATAATTATTATATTATAATAAACACAACTTTTATTTTAGATCAAATAGAAAAGGCAAGGAAGATATCCATTAGAGAAAAATGAGTAAGAGAGCAGACACATATTTTATTTATTTTTTGCATCAGCTTTGCAAGAGGTAAAGGAAATTGAGTTAAATAACTGATTTTTTTATTCCGTCAGGAAGTTGAATGTTGCTAAGCGGTTAAGCAAAATTATGAAGCTGGGTGGAGGTATTCTGAACTGCTCTGGCAGAAGAATGCCTCTAGTATGCCATTTATTTAGCCTGTATGTTGAGATAAAAGAATTAGAGATACTTCCAAAAGGTGCTACCTTATCCAAATAAATGAAATCTGCTTATTAATTTAAGTATCTAAGCAACTGTTTCTCTGGGATCTGAAAGGAGGAATCAATATATGATATAGTCTTTTAAAATTTTATTATCTAAATAGAGAGGACAGGCTTAACATATTTGAAACGATTTTAGAACAGAGTAAGTCAAGTTCTTTTAATTAAGCGTGGAACGGTTTACCATAGCCTGCTGGGGAATTAGGAATTCAAATCATAAAATAAAACTATTGCTGTTTTGAAGGGATTATCAAGAAAGCTTTTATAAAAGGTCTTAAAATGAGATTAGAAGCAAAGTTTTGGATTAATGGAAAGGTAGAAGGGCAATTCTTGAAAATAATTCAGAATAGTTCAGAAAGTAGCAGGTAAGAATCAGGAATTTTCTTCAGTCTTAAATTGGAGTGAAGAGAGAGGGGTGCTCATTAGAGTCATAGCATCTATGCATTTTTTTGACCTTGTAAATTAACTGTTCACTCTTCCTAGCAAAACGTAACTAATCTTTTTTTTTTTTTTTTTTCTTTTGACACAGAGTGTTGCTCTGTTGCCCAGGCTGGAGTGCAGTGGCACAATCTTGACTCACTGCAACCTCCACCTCCTGGGTTCAAATGATTCTCCTGCCTCAGCCTCCTGAGTAACTGGGACTACAGGGCAGTGCCACCACACCCGGCTAATTTTTGTATTTATAGTAGAGATGGGGTTTCACCATGTTGGCCAGGCTGTTCTCAAACTCCTGACCTCATTATCTGCTTGCCTTGGCATCCCAAAGTGCTGGAATTATAGGGGTGAGGCACCATGCCCGGCAACATAACTAATCTTTCAGGGCATAGGAGGGGAGGTAAGTATATATTCTGGATTGACTCACTCATCCACTCCAACTTTCTTCTGGTTTACCTTCAGTACTCAGAGAGGTAAGGAACATTGACTGCAGCCAGGCTACAATCCCATTTATATTTCACCGTCAGAAGTGATCTGTGAACTTTGAAAAGCTGAAGTGAATGATAAGATAGTGGTCACAATTTTGCTGCTTTTAGCTTTTCTCCTATCCAGCACAGTCTTAAAAGCATTTATCTCGCTCTCTCTTTTGCTTTTTCTGCAGAAATTCTAGAGGATTTCTTGTGTGGAGTCCTCAGCTTTGTGACTGCTGAGATTTAAGACATGGGACATCATGACTTAAATGTCCCATGGTGGCAGCCTCATGATTCCGAGATCACAGCACACGAATGTGGTACAGCCAGCAGAGGTGGTGGTGTCTTCTCGAATTCCTGACCTTCTTTCCATGGCAGAAGGAGCAAGCCTTTTGCTAATTGAGGTCTGTGGTGTTGTTCCTGGAATCTCCATCTCTAACCTATTTACCTAATCCTTCCAAAGATCTTATATTGAATCTTTTTATGTTTAAATTATTTAGAATGGTTTGTGGTATCTGTAAACACTGACCAGTGCTTCCCACAATAAAATCAGCAGTATGGAAAGAAAGAAAGCAGATGGNTGAGATTAGAAGCAAAGTTTTGGATTAATGGAAAGGTAGAAGGGCAATTCTTGAAAATAATTCAGAATAGTTCAGAAAGTAGCAGGTAAGAATCAGGAATTTTCTTCAGTCTTAAATTGGAGTGAAGAGAGAGGGGTGCTCATTAGAGTCATAGCATCTATGCATTTTTTTGACCTTGTAAATTAACTGTTCACTCTTCCTAGCAAAACGTAACTAATCTTTTTTTTTTTTTTTTTTCTTTTGACACAGAGTGTTGCTCTGTTGCCCAGGCTGGAGTGCAGTGGCACAATCTTGACTCACTGCAACCTCCACCTCCTGGGTTCAAATGATTCTCCTGCCTCAGCCTCCTGAGTAACTGGGACTACAGGGCAGTGCCACCACACCCGGCTAATTTTGTATTTATAGTAGAGATGGGGTTTCACCATGTTGGCCAGGCTGTTCTCAAACTCCTGACCTCATTATCTGCTTGCCTTGGCATCCCAAAGTGCTGGAATTATAGGGGTGAGGCACCATGCCCGGCAACATAACTAATCTTTCAGGGCATAGGAGGGGAGGTAAGTATATATTCTGGATTGACTCACTCATCCACTCCAACTTTCTTCTGGTTTACCTTCAGTACTCAGAGAGGTAAGGAACATTGACTGCAGCCAGGCTACAATCCCATTTATATTTCACCGTCAGAAGTGATCTGTGAACTTTGAAAAGCTGAAGTGAATGATAAGATAGTGGTCACAATTTTGCTGCTTTTAGCTTTTCTCCTATCCAGCACAGTCTTAAAAGCATTTATCTCGCTCTCTCTTTTGCTTTTCTGCAGAAATTCTAGAGGATTTCTTGTGTGGAGTCCTCAGCTTTGTGACTGCTGAGATTTAAGACATGGGACATCATGACTTAAATGTCCCATGGTGGCAGCCTCATGATTCCGAGATCACAGCACACGAATGTGGTACAGCCAGCAGAGGTGGTGGTGTCTTCTCGAATTCCTGACCTTCTTTCCATGGCAGAAGGAGCAAGCCTTTTGCTAATTGAGGTCTGTGGTGTTGTTCCTGGAATCTCCATCTCTAACCTATTTACCTAATCCTTCCAAAGATCTTATATTGAATCTTTTATGTTTAAATTATTTAGAATGGTTTGTGGTATCTGTAAACACTGACCAGTGCTTCCCACAATAAAATCAGCAGTATGGAAAGAAAGAAAGCAGATGGCTAAATAGTTTCTAACATAATTGCTAAAAATACAGTTTGTATGTGGGCTTGGTTAAGGATCTGTTAAGCTGCAGCTAGATGCTTTGGCACTTACGTCTTGTCCACATAGTAACAATATACTCATTGATTACCTAGATTTATAGCTACTTAATAATAGAGCTTATTGGAACAACTCATCTGGGCAAGAGCAATTTCTTTTTAGTCCTCTTTTATTTCACATTCCAATCTATATACAGTCATACTTCATTTTATTATGTATGGCAGATATTGCATTGTTTACAAATTGAAGATTTGTGGTGACCCTGCAACGAGCAAATCTACCAAAACCACTTTTCAGCAGCATCTGCTCACTTCCTGTCTCTGTGTTGAAAGAACACATCACAGCCCTGAGCACATCACATCCCCCCATATGCCTCCACTTCCTGGGCCCGACACAAACACATCACAGCCTTGAGCAATGCCTCCACCTTCTGGGCCGAACACAAACACATCACAGCCTTGGAGCAAGTGCCTCCACTTCCTGGCCCGACACAAACACATCATAGCCTTGAGTACAACCGTTTGTGAAAGGCGCAGGAAACAATAAGAAGGCTGCTAAAAGCAATACTTAACATTAACATGTAAACCCATTTGTAATGCTGTAGCCTAGAGAAATGCCTTTGTTCCTATGTATACCCTGACAAGTCCTGTTTCCCCGAGCTATAAAAAGCAAGCGCACGCATTTGTTCCTGGGCCTCTTGTATGTTGTGGGAACGGAGGGGACCAAGTTCGAACTTGCATTAAAGATCCTTGCCGCTTGGCTTGACTCTGGACTCTGGTGGTCTTCTTTTCGGGGAAAAACGGTCCCTGGGCATATAGAGTGTCAATTATGGAAATTCTCACAATATGCCACCACACGTGGCTAATCTTCATATTTTTCATGGAGACACAGTTTCGCCATGTTGCCCAGGCCAGTCTGGAACTCCTGAGTTCAAGTGATCCACCTGCCTTGGCTTCCCAAAGTGCTGGGATGACAGGTGTGAGCCACCGTGCCTGGCCTGTAACCTTTGATGTTACTTTTGTAACTGTCTTGAAGTGCCACAAAGTGTGTCAATATAAAACAATGTACTTAATGTGTGTGTTACGACTGTTCTACCAACCAGTTATTCCCCCATCTCCCGGGACCCCTCTATTTCCTGAGAAAGAACAATATTGAAATTAGTCCAGTTAATATAACCCTACAATAGCCTCTAGTGTTCAAGTGAAAGGAAGAGTCACACATATCTCACTCTAGATCAAAAGCTAGAAATGATCAAGCTTAGTTAGGAAGGCATGCCAAAAACTGCAATAGGCTGAAAGCTAGGCCCCTTGACACCAAACAGTTAGCCAAGTTGTGGATGCAAAGGAGAAATTCTTGAAGGAAAGTAAAAGTGCTACTCTATTAAACACATGAATGATACAAATAAAAGAGGACTAAAAAGAAATTTCTCTTGCCCAGATGAGTTGTTCCAATAAGCTATATTATTAAGTAGCTATAAATCTAAGTAATCAATGAGTATATTGCTACTCTAGTGAACACATGAATGATACGAAAGTGAAACCACCTGATTGTTGACATGGATAAAGTTTTAGTGGTCTGGATAGATCAAACCGTCCACAACATTCCCTTAAGCCAGAGACTAATTTAGAGCAAGGCTCTAACAATTCTGTTTCTCAGTTCTTCAATTCTATGAAGGTTGAGAAAGATAAAGAAGCTACAGAAGAATAGTTTGAATATTATATTCCATTAATTAACAGCAGAGGTTGATATTAATATCTCTGAATATTAATAGCAGAGGTTGGTTCATGAAGTTTAAGGAAAGAAAATGTTTCCATAACCATAAAAGTACAAGGTGAAGCAGTAAATACTGATGTAGAAGCTACAGCAAGTTATCCTGAAGATCTAGCTAAGATAATTGATGAAGGTGGCAACACTAAACAACAGATTTTCAGTATAGACAAAATAGCCTTCTATTGGAAGAAGATGCCATCTAGAACTTTCATAGATAAAGAGGAGAAGTCAATGTCTGGCTTCAAAGCTTCAAAGGACAGGCTGACCCTCTTGTTAGGGGTCAAGGCAGCTGGTAACCTTAAGTTAAAGTAAATGCTCATTTAACATTCAGAAATCCTAGGACCCTTAAGAATTGTGCTAAATTTACTCTGCCTGTGCTCTATAAATGAAACAACAAAGACTGGATGACAGTACATCTGTTTATAGCAGTTTTGACAGTAAAATGCTATCAAACAGCATTGCATGTTACAGAGAAATCTTTCGTGAAATAATCAACTGATGTGGCAAACTTCATTGTTTTATTTTAGGAAATTGTCTCAACCAACCCTGCCTTCAGCAACCATTATCCTGATCCATCACCATTCATCAACATTGTGACAAGATCCTCCACCAGCAAAGAGATTATGGCTGGCTAAAGGCTCTGGTAATTATTAACATTTTTAGCAACAAAGCATTTTTTAATTAAGGTATATATACATTTTAGACATAATGCTATTGCACACAATAGTCAACACCATAGTGTAAACATAACTTTTATATGCACTGGAAAATGACAAAATATTTGTAACTTGTTTTATTGTGGTATTTGCTTTATTTCAGTGGTCTGAAATCAAACACAAAATGTCTCTAAGGTGTGCCTGTATTTGATTGTTATCTTAAAAGGTAGAAATATTGAAATTTTCAAATATAAAGAAATAATTGTTATTTCTTACTTATTTTCCGTTTTTGCTAGATTAGCTTCACCTTTGGCAAAATAACTCTTAGTTTCCTCGTCTCTGAGACGAAAGTAAAAGCTCAAGCCAACTTCATTGGGTTATCATGAGGAATAAACAAATTAATGGATTGGGTCAGGAGGGTCCATAAGACCCTCCTAACACTTGATGATTGAATGAAACAATTCACATGATTCAGAAAAGCTGCTATACCAATAGTTATTGTTTATTACAGAGAACAGATGTGGAGATTAGAATTGGCAAAGGGAAAAGGCCCATGGGGTGAAGGCCAGGAGAAACCAAGCTACAAGCTTTTCTCTCCAGTGGAGTCCCATGGGGATGCACATATCTCTCCCAGCAGCAATGTGGGACAACACATGCAAAGTATTGGCCATCAGGGAAGCTCCCCCCAGCTTTGGTCACCAGAATTTTTAATGGTTGTCAGTCATGCACACATTCAGTGTTTCTGTGACTGACTTCACCCACCAGACTGTAGCCTCAAGAGCAAAATCACGTATTCACTATAAATCATACTGTTAGGATAAACTTATGTGGTCAAATTGCTGTAGCATGGCCCAAGGCCTCAGGCTTATGGAAATATTGTCAGGCAGGATATTCCAAGAGCTCAGACATTGTCTCTAGGAGATGACTAGGACACGGGAGGTAGGAGGTTGTAGCAACTTGCTAAAATAGGAGACATTTCACAAGAAAAAAATCAGGTGTAGAAAATCCTCATTCAACAAAGGGTCACTGTATTCTTGGGCATAAAACCTTGACTGCATATATTTCCAGCTGTGCTTACATTAAAAATTCCCTAAGGGATTTGTTGGGAGTAACAAGAGAAAAATGATAAGTTTAAATCTACAGAGTGACTGCAGAGGCATGGGTTAGTACATGTGAATACTGAATATGCAAATCAATAAAGAAAACAAATTTATTCTTGAGGCAAAAAATGCAATGCAATGAAAAATAATTAAGGTTAACTTCATCAGGAAGCATTAAACATAACATGTATTCTTACTCACATACTTTAGGAAAATGAGAAGAAGAGCTCTAATTTATTGATGTATTTCACTCAAATATTCATTGCTACTGAATACCTATCATTCACTCATTTATTTATCCATTCATTTAATCAACATATATGGAATATCCAATATGTGATAGGTACTTTTCTAGGCATTGTACCCAATGCGCAGAGTAGCTGAAAAGCCTGCTCTCATGCAACTTACTTTGTACTAAAGGAAACAGCAATAAATACACACATAAAATCGTTTCAAGTGATGTTAAATGGTACTAAGAAAATAAACAATAATTGAAGCAATAAAGCCTTAGGCTTTATAGAAGCAGTTCAACTTTGTCATTTTAACTACATATCTGGAAGCCTTAAGGAGGAGTTGAAATACTGTCAATTCCTATAAAAACATATCTATGAGGATATTGTATTAATTTCCAAATGTGCTGTAACAAACTACTGTAAACTTGGTTACTAAAAGCAGCACATATTTATTATCTTACAGTTTTGGAAGTAAAAAATCTGAAATGGGTCTCATTGGACTAAATCAAGGTATAGCAGGGCTGTATTCCTTCTGGATTGTTCCTTCTAGAGGAAAATAAATTTTTCATACTTTTTCCGACTTCTAAAGGCTGCCTACTTTACTTGGCTTGTGGCTTATTTCCATCGTCAAACCCAGCAATAGCTAGTAAAGTCTTTCTCATGCTGTATCGCTCTTAGCACTGACTGTTCTCTCTCCCTCTTCCACCTTTTCCTAGCCCTTGGATTACTTTGGGCACACATAGATAATAATCTAGTATAATCTTCCTATTTTAAAGTTAACTGATTAGCCACCTTAAATCCACCTGCCGTCTTAAATCCCCTTTGCATATATCAGAACATATTTATAGTTTCTGAAAATGTGGATATGGACATCTTTGTGGAAGCCATTCTTCCACCTACAACCATGAGCTCGTTACCTGAATGCACTTACCTGAAAGCAAAAGGAGCGATCTCTCTCTATAAAACCCACAGGCTACATTTGTTTGAGTGTTCCCTCTCTATTTTATTATGTCAAATTTGATATTTAAAAATCTAAAATTAACATCTCTTGGTCTTACAGATATTTTCTAGTGTGCAAAATGTCTTTCTCAATATTGAAAATCCGTATAAGCACATGGACAATGTCACATATCTGTGTGGATTTGCGAAATATTACCTAATTTAGAGGGTAAGTAAAAAAATCAAAATAGAGTTTGCAAAACCGTTGTTTACTTCATGCAAGGAATTAATTATGCAAAACATTGTTATATATGATTCTGATCATAGGTAAAGACAGAAAATATCTTCTAAAATTGTGATATAGTGAAAGAAGCTGAGGGAAAAGGCAGGCAGTAAAAGCTGCTCCAACTGGAATTAGATATTCTACACAATACCACTGAAGTGGCACGGTAGTGCAGGCTAGCCAAATTTGATTAACAATTCTCCTTTTATATCTAGGGTCAGGCATGAATAGATATGGTATTCTGCCATCTTTATTATTTGTCTGTTAACCACAATAACAATTTTCACTCAGTTTTCTTATAATGCTTTGTTTTCTTCTTCTTGCTAGTTGAAATACAAAATTTCTACTCACCTCCTCTTTATGGGAAGGACTCAAATATTACTTATCACACCAAATAATTGAGTAAAACCAAGATCCATCTGGGAAATTTCCAGTGTTTAAGGGTAACTAGAAAAGGTGCGTGGAGAACATGAAATAATGTAATTGGAGAATACCAAGAACAAATCATTTTAAAATGGAGACCAAGTCCTCAGTGATCTCACTTCCCTATTACTATCTGTAAATGCTCATGATGTTTATTATGGGATGTAGTTTATTTATAGTGATGGGGTTGGGGGAGATTGTTGGATTTATTTAGGGTGCTAGAGGTACACATATTTCAGTGGCTAGCCCTGGAGACACAGGCAAAAAATGATTAAGCAAATTTAACACCTTCAGATATCTTCCTGTCACTTAAGAGATAATGTCCAGAAAATCTATTTTATTCCAATTGGAGCCACCCTCAATATGTATCTTGTTTATTAATAAAAAAGGATTGTGAAAGGTTGTAAGTATCAAAATGTATCCTTTTGAACTAAGGTGATATTATGCATAGCCTAACTCCCCCAAGTGACAAGAGTCATGGTAGCAATCCAGTCTCAGAAGAAATTGAGACCAGGACCATCTTCTCATATTGCCAGAGGACTCCAGATTTCCCTGGATAGTCAATGATTGTAGTGTCAGAGGTATTGCTATGGACATCGTTACAACTAACTAGTGAAATGGGAAAAGTTCCCTTGTCCCCCTCACAGGACGTGCGATGGGGGTGTGGCTCACTTCTTCAGTGCCCCGCTGCTGGGACCTCTAGGGGAGCATATAGATGGGCAGGCTATGGGGCTCTGACCCCAAGGCAGTGTCTAGGGGTGAATGTTTAAGGCTCCTGAAGCCCCATGGTCATGTGTTACAGGGCGCTCTTTTAGTTTGCCTATAGGTGGCTTGTGTTAGCTCAACTAGACCCTGTTATTGTTGCAATGACAGAGAGCTTTCTGTATCCTGGGTTCTTGCCTTGGCCTACTGGAAGAATCGGATCACACCTGTGCTTGGAGAATGAGTGCAAAGTTTTATTGAGTGGATGTAGCTTTCAGCAGATAGGGGACCTAGAAGAGAGATGGCTTTCCCCTGGAGTCGGCTGTCGGTAGCCCAGACTCTTCTTTGACTACCCTGGCCAAGCTCCACGTTGTTCTGCCAGTCGGTGGCCTTATGGTGTGCCCTGCCTGTCGATGGGTTCCTCTAGAAGGGCAATGGCCTGTGTGTTCCTCCGCTGATGTGCTTCTCTCCACGTCTAGCTGCCTCTGTGCCTTCTTTCGCAGATCCGCTCTTCTTGACGTCCAGCCTCTTGAGACCCGCTAAGGTCTCAAGTTTTAGTTTGTTTCTTTGTTTTTGTTTTGAGATGGAGTTTCACTCTTGTTGCCCAGGCTGGAGTGCAATGGTGCATTCTTGGCTCACTGCAACCTCTGCCTCTCGGGTTCAAGAGATTCCCCTGCCTCTGCCTCACGAGTAGCTGGGATTACAGACATGCACCACCACACCTGGCTAATTTTTATTTTATTTTATTTTATTTTTTTTGGTAGAGCCAGGGATTCACTATGTTGGGCAGTCTGGTCTCGAACTCATGACCTCAGGTAATCCACCCGCCTCAGTCTCCCAAAGTGCTGATAACACAGGCATGAGCCACCGTATCCAGCAGGTCTCAAGTTTTTGTAGGTCCTGGCTAAGGTGGTCTTGGAAAATGCAACATTTGGGCTCCAAAGCAGGAGTGCCTGTCCTCACCTGGGTCCATGGGGTGGAGCCCTAGCCAGGGACCACACTCCCCTCTACACAGTACTTCCCTTTACCCCTTCCATATCATTTAAAGGAACCATACTCTTCCCTTCCCAGAACTCTGGTATCACTAGGATTTATTTCCC
This sequence comes from Rhinopithecus bieti, assembly GCF_001698545.2. Lineage (NCBI taxonomy): Eukaryota > Metazoa > Chordata > Mammalia > Primates > Cercopithecidae > Rhinopithecus > Rhinopithecus bieti. The sequence goes on from NW_016809273.1 coordinate 3,523,970, forward strand.
CTGGGCTGTGACTATTGAGTCCAAAAGAACATAACTTAAGACAAATTTCATTTGTCTGAAAGAATCTTTGGAGGTTTTCATGGCTCATGTGATGCATCCTATGTCACTGAAACCAGAAAACATTCTGGTCTTTGTTTAACTCAAAAGACATGAATTTGTAATATTTTATGAACTTTAAAATTATAGTTGTGCTTTAAGTTCCTTTCCATCTATTGTATCTCTTGTGTAAACACACCTCCGTAACAGCCTGGACCCTTGGGGTGGGAGTGGGAAAATAATGTAATAGAAAACTTACTAAGGAGGTCTGTGTTTTATTACAATATATGTGGTTTATTCTGAAAGAACTTGGAGTTTTCTTCATTATTCTAAATAGTCCAAGACCAGACTGCTTGAATGCCCTAGTCCAAATGGCAAATGTCTCTCTTTCTAGAGTTTATACACAGAAGAGGAAAAAACCATCATTCTTCATCTCCCTTCTTACTCTTGTTTACAAAAGGCTTTAACTAGGTCTTATGTCTGGGGATTCCTTTAAAAGTATTATTCTAGTTCAGCTAGCTGAGAATGAATAGAACAAAGAGAAGTCAAAGAGAAGTTTCCTGAAGTCACTTGTAATGCCATTTTAATAGCATACATAAAGAACCATTCTGGCTAAAATATCCTGGGGGGCTTGACCACTAACATCATGGAGGAATGAAGGTTGAACAAGCACAAACACTGGACCAGGGTGAGAAGAACAAGATACCAGCAAAGTTCCTGCTACTCATTATGCTTGGCCGTAGGCAGTATCTTCTGTCAGGAACTGAGATTTTTTCTGTCCATAAATACAGATTTGAAAGCTTAGAAGTTGTGTCTGGAGTTGGTTCCTTCTGGTGAGTTTGTGGTCTCTCTGACTTCAAGAATGGAGCCACAAACCTTCACGGTGAGTGTTACAGCTCTTAAAGATGGCACAGACCCAAAGAGTGAGCAGCAGCAAGATTTATTGTGAAGAGTGAAAAAACAAAGCTTCCATAGCCTTGAAGGGGACCTGAGCGCGTTGCCACTGCTGGCTGGGGTGGCCAGCTTTTATTCTCTTATTTGTCCCCTCCCATGTTCCATTTTTGTCCTATTAGAGTGCCCTTTTTTCAACCCTCCGTCCAATTGGCTGCTTTTAAGATCCTACTGATGGGCACGTTTTACAGAGCGCTGATTGGTGCATTTTACAATCCCCTTGCTAGCTACAGAGCACTGATTGGTGCGTTTTACAACCCTAGCTACGGAGTGCTGATTGGTGCATTTTACAATCCTCTTGTAAGGAAGAAAAGTTCTCCCAAGTCCCCACTCGACCCAGGAAGTCCAGCTGACTTCACCTCTCAAAGTGGCCTTCATCTTCACTGAAGGCTTAGGAAAAGAGGTAGAGCATTATATTGACCTATTTTACAAATTAAGCTTCCACTTGAGAGTTCTCTTAGAGAAAAGATTGAATCCTAGATTTTATCTGATGTGCCTGAGAAGTCTTTTGTTTTATGAAATGGAATTTTACTTATGAGTTTAATTCATTTACTGACTTTCATTCATCAAATATTTATTGAAATATAGTCTGTGGCAATTAATGTTTGGCAATCAATGGATACATAAAGATTCTCTTCCACCTGGATACTGTGTGGATTTAATTAAGTTCTTATTTTCTTGTAATCTCAGGTATTCCTGAAATTGGAATGTTACAAACTATTGATAAGAGAGAAATTTTGAATGTGAAAGGAGAGCTAAATTTATTTGTGGGTAGATTAGATGATATTCTATGTGGTTTGATTCAAGTAGCATAAAAAATCCTCCTGAAATATTAGAAAATAGAATTTTCTAATTCCTAAAATTCATAATTAATAAGTCATGAACTTATTAATTTTGGGCCTTCTAAAAAAGGAAAAGCATTTGTAGAAATGGAAATTCTAAAAAAACAAAGGAAAATATAAAGTCATTAATGTTCAGCAATAAACATTCAATGCATATTAAATATAGACCTATTTTGGGTTAGGTTTAGTTTATTTTTTAATACAACAACAGGGAATTCTAAAGGAAAGGCTTGTTCAATGAAGTGGAAGTACCTATGAATCTATTAATTTAATGCCTTGATACATTTTATAGAACATACTATACCGGCATTGTGATCTTTGAGCAGTATCCCTTTTCCCTCACCAGATTTTAAATAAAATGAGAAATAAGACAAAATGTAAGATAAGTGGGAGATGTAAATATCACCATTTTGATTAGTAAAAATCAAGTTAAACAGTTCAGTTTTGTGTAAAAAAAAAATAGGCCTGTTAATTAAATCCCCAAATTAGGCAAACTTACCTATCATACTATGACAGTGTTGGGCTCAGGCAGCCTCTCATGTGTTCAAAGACAGACCAGTTAGGAGTGAAGGTGTGGTAGAAAGGGAAAGAGCACCTAATCTCTGCGGGCAGCCACTCGTGTCTATATAAGAAAAAAAGTGGGGGAGAGAAATTTAAGCATGTTCCATTTATTCTTTTCAAATTTAGCAACCAGATAAGTCATTCTACTTCTTCTGAGGGAGCGAGGAAAGAGGCCAAGTTCAGAATTGTACCAACTGACTACCTTGACCTAGACATAAGCATCAGAATGGTTGCACCCAGCAATAAAGACTGTACTGGGAATAGAAAGATGAACAAGGCAGTGCACTTCCCTTCAAAGAGCTTACAGAGTCACAACCAGCAGGTAAAACAGAACACATCTCAGCTTAGAATCTTAGACGCTCACCTGTGAAACAAGCATGCTAATACCAACCTCAAATCTTTGTCGTTTGAATTCAGTGAGCTTTTGTGTATAAAGTATGTACCATCATATCTAGCTGAAGAAATAATTTAATAGATGTTTGTTTCTCATCTCTGCTTTCCACATTCAGATTGCCGCTACACTGTGTGGAATGAAATAGGTTCTATGTTTTTAAGATATTCTAGACCTCTAAGAATTCTTTAACAAATGGAAGATCAAAGTTATAAGCATTTTCTTTAGGAACTGTGAGTCAGAAGATAGACATTTGATAGCATTAAACATTAAAGAAACAGAAATAAAATAAGTTAGCCTTTACCTGCCTCTGATGATAAAGACTGCTGTAGTAAATATTGGTTAAAAAAAATACATAAAATAATATAACTTTATTTCTTGCAGCCTTCAGCAACTAAATACTCAAGAAGTATAATCGAATTCTTGAAAGACAGAATCTGTCAATCTAAAATTTTGTGAAAAGATAGGCTGTTTTTCAAGATTGAGGACAAACTAAAGGCATTATTAAACGGAAGAAACTTAGACTGTTTAACAACCATAGTCCTCATTTAAGAACTTTCAAGCAGAAGAGAAATCACATTAGAATGAAAGTTTGAGTTGCAAAGAATAAAATGTATATAGACACTGGTAAATATGGGATACATATGAACAAACAGCATTTGTTCATATGCATCCCAGATTTGTTCGTATGTATCCCATATTTACAATAATACAATAAATGCAAAATACAATATTTATTGTGTTTTACAAATAATGTTTGTAAAATAGTATTACATAATGCTTAATTAATCTTGTAAAAGTAAAGTTTTGGCAAAAAAGAAACATAAGTTGTTAGGCTGGCAGAGTCAAACATGTAAACATATTTGAATGGAAGGTAGATACTGATTGACTTTAGAACTTGTGAAATGTATATGTATATTTATTGAAGTTAAACATTTAAAATGGGATCTATATTTAGAAACATCTAAGTTAGTAGAGGACAAAATTGAGACAAAATTTAAAACTTAATTTATTGAAAAGAAGGCAAGAATGAAGGCTGTATTATAGAGAAAGTAGAACAACAACAACAAAACAAAACCAACAAAAACCACCAAAGATGTGAGAAACATCTCAGCTTATCTATAATCCCAGTAAAGACAATAAATTCACTAGGTAGATGACAAAAACTATCATCGCAGTGGAATAAAGATCAAAGTTTGTGTTACTTCTAAGAGATTCACCTAAAAGCACAAGGACAAGTCTTAAGGTACAAGTATAAGGGATAAATATAACAGGAAAGGAATACACAAAATAAAGTTTGAACAGTTAAAATAACATAAAAAAAGAAATCTTTACCAGAACAATTTTTGAAAGGAACATCATTAGGAATAGAGGTAGTCATAGCATGAAAAAGATCCAATTCTTGAGAGAAATACAATAATTTTATCTTGCTTAGGCCTAATAGCTCCAAATACACAAAGAATATAGTCAATAAATCTACAAAAAAGCTGCACCGTTTAGTGTTATGATGGCCATAATATACTACATCACTTTTGGTTACTTACATGCCAAGCAAATAAAAATGTAAAGATATAGAAGATGTGGTTATTTAAAAGTTTTGAGTGAACAGGTACCATCTATAAAATACTCAAGCCAGCATATATCAGCAGTCCAATTTTAAAGTAATTGCTACAAAGCATTTCATTGTGTGAATATAAGGTATTTTTTTGCAACCAATTCTCATTTCTGAGGCTTGACCCTTTTGACATGTCACGTCCTTACTATATTTTTCTCCATGTCAATGTAGAGAGATTTTGAAGGCCTCTTGCTGCATGAGATGAAACAATAAGACCAGACGGATTCTGTTTCTTCATTTATTTCAACACCAGCAACCCCACTGAGTTTATCACATCCTCGTGGTATTTCTCAAGGGTAGAGAATTAATTTCTTGACATAGAATTGTTGGCATGTATTTCTTCCTCAAACATGAAAATACTCATCCTTTATAGTTTTCTAAAAAGTAAGTACATGTAAGAAGTACTGGTTGTCAATTCTTTCTAGGCTTCAGTCATTCCCTCTGAAGTCTCTTTCAGTTTGTATCTCCTAATGTTGATAGGATGCTGTGAGGGAGGCAGGAAGATAATCCATCCATAAACATTTGCTACTAGACAATGAACCATTTCAGATGTGTTTCCCCAAAGACACACACCAGTTTTAAACATTGTATTTATGGCCACAGAAACAGCAATTGGGCATACTGTTTGTTTTTCTTCAGAGGCTATTTAGGTGCACACCGAGTTGTTGGTAATGAGCTTCATAAAACATGGAAGTCACCTTATCCCATGTTAACAGAGCAGCGATATTGCACACTTAATCGTGCGAAGCATTTGGAAAACGATCTTCATAAAACCAAATGTCCAACCCTAGCAGGAGGAAATGTATGGTGTTCAAATTATTTGTGTTCTTTTGTACAGAATTCTGAGGACTTCAACACTTATAGTATTTATGTTTTATTTTGTTTGCTTCTTAAGTCAGAATCAGAATAATCAAAAAAGTTTACAAACTTTTTTCTCCATCTGAAAAAAGATAATAGAGTTTGAAGAAATATTATGTATTTAGTAGTGTTTTAGAAATGCATCTTTCAATTGTTCTAGTTCATTGAAATCAATCATTTTACTTGTTGAATTAATCTCTTATAGATGAATGCAAATTAAGTGAAAATTGCACTTAAATATCAAGATTTATTTCTGTCTAAATAATATTTACATTAATTATTTTACCTCAACATCCTAGAGTTTAAACCTTATTAATGATATATATGTATCTCAAGATTCAAAATTTGCCAAAACTTTTCCTAAATTTTTATTTTAATTTCAGGTGACTTTAAACCCAAGAAAGGAAAAAATAAAAAAATTGAAACTAAACCACAAGACAATATTGTCAGATACTTTTAATGCCCATATAGAGCTGACAGGCTTGTGGTATTTGAGACTTGCTTTAACAATATCTTAAATGATAATGGCATAGAACTTTATCTGCAAATTTGTGAAGACTAATTGACCCTGACAGTAATTGTCTCACTAGAGGAGAAGGAAGTCAAAACTAAAACTTCAGCCACTTAACCACCCCTTACAGCCAAATCCCTTGTTGATCAGTGTGGAAAAATAATGAGACCTGCTGTTTCCAAAGGACCATCTTGCTATTGTCGACACTCCAAGGTTTCTCATTTGAGACTCAAATTTATTTCAGTTCCTTACATGCTCCGTGCTATCTGCCTGTATTACCATAAATTATTTCCACTAGAAATGTTGAATTGAAAAACAAAGAGCACCGGGTGTTTTTGTGCAGGAGAAATGAATCTTACCCAAAGGAAATAATGGCCTCATTCCACTCTGATGCACAGCCTTGTATATTCAGAATCTTTGTCTACACTCCAGGTGGGGGCCGTTATATAATTGTAATATAATTACTACAAATGATTAAACACATTGCTGATCTAAACCAAAGCAAAAGGCTTCCAGTTTTCCCATCTCAAAGCATTTAACCAACATCTTCCAGTATGAAACTTGGTTCTTTTTTGTTCAATTGGACTTGAATTCTATGCTTAGCTCTCATAAGGTTTTGTGTTCACTGTTTCGTAAACACTGCATGCCTTATTCCCATCTCCAGATGCATATGCAAATGCATATGCCCCCAAACTAGTTACAGATGCATATGCTCCAAAAACCAGTTACAGTTGTTAAAAGTCTTCCTGTACAATAATCTCCTGAGGTCAGTGTTGTTATTCTTGTTTAATTAATAATAGTAGTTACAATAAAAGGAACAAGAACAATTCCCACCATTTACTGAGAACTTGCTATATGACAGACTCTGTGTGAGGCACTTCATATGCATCATCTTCTTGAAATCTCACAGTGATCACACATGAAAGAGTCTCCTGTAATTCCAATATACAATGAAATAAGCTAGCACTTATTAATTTTCTAAGGGCCATGTAGCTTATAATGGAGCAGAGAGTGAAACAGGTTTGTCTGACTCCAAGTCTAGCATCCCTTTCTCTTCTACATATCCAGAGCTTACCTATTCTTCCAGATATGACTTGAATCTCACAGTCAACTATAAAGACTTCCCTATTATTCCTTTCTTTTCCCCTTCCTTCCTTCCTTCCTTCCTTCCTTCCTTCCTTCCTATTATACTTTAAGTTCTGGGATACACGTACAGAACATGCAGGTTTGTTACATAGTTATACACGTGCCATGGTGGTTTGCTGCACCCATCAACCCATCATCTACGTTAGGTATTTCTCCTAATGTGATCCCTCCCCTAGCCCCCAACCCCCGACAGGCCCCGGTGTGTGATGTTCCCCTCCCTGTGTCCATGTGTTCTTGTTGTTCAACTCCCACTTATGAGTGAGAACATGTGGTGTTTGGTTTTCTGTTCCTGTATTAGTTTGCTGAGAATGATGGTTTCCAGCTTCATCCACGTCCCTGCAAAGGACATGAACTCATCCTTTTTTATGGCTGCATAGTATTCCATGGTGTATATGTGCCACAGTTTCTTTACCCAGTCTATCATTGATGGGCATTTGGGTTGGTTCCAAGTCTTTGCTATTGTGAACAGTGCTGCTGTGATGATTTCTCAAGGATCTAGAAACAGAAATACCATTTGACCCAGCAATCCCATTACTGGGTATATATAAAAGATTATAAATCGTTCTTTTTGTTAATTTTTTTTTTATTTTTGAGACTCACTATGTCACTGAGGCTGGAGTGAAGCAGCACAATCTCAGCTCACTGCAACCTCCATATTTTGAGCTCAAAGCATCCTCCCACCTCAGCCTCCCAAAGTAGCTGGGACTACAGATGTGTGCCAGTATGCCCAGCTAATGTTTGTGTTTTTTGTAGAGACAGGATTTCACCATATTGCCCAGGCTGATCTCAAACTCCTGGGCTCATCTCCTACCTCAGCCTCCCAAAGTGCTGGGACTACAGGGGTGAGCCACTACACCAGGCCCCTTCCCTATTATTCCGAGGTGGTGTTAGTTCTGTGCCTTATACAGAACATACAGCTGTTACTGTGAACATTATTACGCAGTTCTTATCTTTCAGGTTTGTTGCTGTTATTCATATTTGCCGTTCTTATATCATCAGTATTATAAAAGCGGCATCCTGGTGCTTCCTTTACAATACCTGGCTCAATGCAGAGCGTATCATAGGTGCTCTATTAGTGAATTCTTTTCAGTCAAGTAAGCCACGTGGGGACAGGGAGAAGGGCTTAGTTAAGTGGAGAGCAGGCTTGTTCAGAATTCCATTCTGAGTATGTCTATTTTGGCATGTACCAAAAGAAGAGCTCTTCTCACTGTTTTGCCCTTTTCATCAGATAATTAAATAAAATATGTAGCCACTTAGCCTGATTTCCAATGCATTCTCCACTTCATTGCCTTTTAAAATCATCTTAATAAACACAAGCTGAAGTGGAAAATATTAGCAACCTCATCAGGTTATTGTTGAGACTGGAAAAAAAAAAATTCCCTTCTAACAAGATACCAACTGTTCAGTTTCCTCTTTAGGCATTTTCTTTCTTGTTCCAGAAAATATACATGATGTACACTGTGGGTTGTCTTAGTTACCTTTTCCCTGTTTTTGGAAAGTGGGCACAGAGGAGAGTGAGATCTAATTTTATACAATATTATTTCAATTGACGTACAAAGTAGTCAATAATAGCTAGTAATAAGGAGGATGAAATTATAATTATGATCACAAATTATTATGAATTTTAGATGACATTCAAAATGTATTTCAAAAATAAGGAATATAAAATTGGTGGGATTAATTAACTTTTTAAAGGTGACATATGTGGCTAAAGAAAGGGTAGAGTCTGTATTTGACTCCCTGTCTCGCAAACACCTAAGTCCATGATGAATTCACGGTAAAGCAAGTTATCACTGAATCTTTATTGTGGCCTAGCATCCTTCCCTTGCTTTGCTTTAGCAAAGCCCTACTTTCTTGCTTTTCTTCAGTGTTGCTTACTCAACAGGAAGAATAATAAATTGTGTGACTCTCTCTGGCATTTTTGATAGGAGAAAAGATGAATACTTCTGCTTTCTAAATTTTAAATCATGAGGACACCATGCTCAAACACTCCCCTCTACATTTCCACTTTGAATCAGGTCCAGCAAACAGAGCTATCATTTCTGAAGCTCATTAACCCTGCTTTGCTTTCTCACTTTATCCTACACCTTTAGTCCTTAACCATGACTACTATGGAAATGAAAGAAAATCTCATCCATTCATTTTAGAACTCATAACTAGAAGTACATGAAGATTTCATGAACTATTTTTGGTTTTGAAGTTAAAGTGATTGGTTATTGTATTCAAATAAAAGTATTCACTTGGGAAGTCAGGAGGCCAATATGTAATCTAGAATTGTAGTAATGTATGTACTTGATGATTTGACATATGTCCTGCATTTATCTACCACTGGCTCTAAACCAAGCCACCATCATTGCCTGTCTGTGTAACAAAGTAGCCAGCTCACTGTTGCACTTTTCCTATCCTTTCTTAACTTTGGTTTCTCCTCCACTCAGCAGCCAGAGGGAACCTTTTACAATAAAAGCCAGATTAAATTCAATGTTCAACTCAAAATTTTCCCCGATTTTTTCATGAAATAGCCCACATTCACGTAATGGCCCATAAAGTCCTTCATGATCTGTCCTTCCAATCTCTCTGTGATATCAACTCCTACTACTCTATCCTTTCCTTTTTTTTTTTTTTTTTCACTCTACTCAGAAAAATCTGGCTTCTTCACTATTCTCCAATTATGCCAGGCATGCTTCTGCTTCAGGGCCTATTTACTGTCTGTTTCCTCTGATACGGTGCTCTTCCTCCAGATATCCACATGGCTAACTCCATGACTCCTTTAAGTTTCTACTCAGGTAACACTTCTCAGAAGGCCCACCATAATCACCGTATTTAAAACTGCCAAATCAAAGCGCCCCTAGTCTTTCTTATTATACTCTAAGGTTTCCATCATAACACTTATCACTTTTGTATATTATGTATTTATAATAAATTATTTGCTAGACTATAAGTTCCAGGAGGTAAAATAACTTCATCTTCTCTGTTCATTGATGTATATTGGGCATTTAGGTAAGTGCCTTATACTCGGTATTTGCTGATTGAATGAATGAATGAGTTAAAACAAATCTTGAAGGATCTTTATCCACTTATTTAAGGTGGTCTGGCTTATAACATGGTCCATGTCGCATAAAGAGAGCCTCATGCTTTGATATGAAACCAGGCTACTTTAACATAGACTACTCTGGGATCCAGGTACATAATTTCAGATACTTAATTATGCAGAAATAAACAAGTAATCATTATTATATATGTAGATAAATAAAAAGTAAAAATTCTGAAAAGTAAATTCCAATCCATTTTCTGTGGTACAGAAGTCAAATCGTTATTTAACAAATGACGTTTCTCATTCTTTCTATAAAATATCTGTAATAGAACTTATTTTACAGGACAATACATCTGTTACTAATAATAGTAAATAATTAAATTTTATAATGATAACTGATGTTCATTAGCGTACCAATATATCCTTATCATAATTACCATCTCTGGCTTGGATTTTTATGTAACATCTTGCTGCTGCACAGATGGTATGAAGGAAACAACTGTCTTTGGTTGAGATTCTTGATAAAGTTTATAGTCTTTAAGCCTGGAAAAACTCCAAGTCATGCAAGCATCTGCCTTTAGACAAAGTATGAATATGAAATTCATTATAGCACACCCTTAGCTGTATTTTCCAGCAAGCAAAATACTGTCTTTCTGTGGCATTTGTTTAAGGTTAATGATAATGTAATATTCTCAGGTACCTATAAAATCTATACAATATGCAGCTACCATGTCTCTTTTGATATGACTTCAAACTGGTTTCTTCAAACATTGGGTTTTTTATAATGGTGTAAGGAGGATAAAAAGCAGATGAAATTGCAATAACAACAACTAAAGGACAGAAAAGCCTAGCAACCACAAGGCAAGAGCAAGATAAAAATAAGAATACTAAAAGATAAATGCATGAATTCCTAAATACCTTCCTCCTCTTCTCTCAAGTAACACAAATGAAAGCCTTCTTACTAACAGTTTTCGGTTATCTCACTGTAGAAGGGGTAATTCCATCTATCTATAGTGCTGTACTTGAAACTGATAGTCCCACATGGAGTTATTGGGATACAGATTGAAATTAACCCTTATGGCCTTAAAGCTTGAAAGTTATTTTTGTTTTATAGGAGTTCTCTCCTCAGAAAAGAACTTTCAGGCCTCCCCACAAAAAAAATATCGGCCAGGAGTGGTGGCTAACGCCTGTAATCCCAGCACTTTGGGAGGCCAAGGCAGGTGGATCACCTGAGGTCAGGAGTTCAAGACCAGCCTGGCCAACATGGCTTAACCCCATCTCTACTAAAAAATACAAAAATTAGCTGGCCGTCGTGGCTGGTGCCTGTAATCCCAGCTACTCGGAAGGCTGAGGCAGGAGAATCGCTTGAAGTTGGGAGGCAGAGGTTGCAGTGAGACGAGATTGCGCCATTGCACTACCACCTGGAAGACAGGGCAAGACTCCGTCTCAAAAAAAAAAAAAAAAAAGTATCAAACAACTGAATCTCACCACATCACCACATCAGACAATGACCAAACACCTCTTCATCATGATTGCTTGCTTGCCCCTCCCTGCTTTCTGTTTTCTTACACATTGTTTTATTTCTTCCCTGCTATATATCCCTAGTTTTAGTCAGTCAGGGGTTTAGATTTGAGACTGAGCTCCCATCTCCTCAGCTGCAGCACTTGATTAAAGCTTCTTCCTTGGCAATACTCATTGTCTCAGTCATTGTCCTTTTGTGTGGGAGGCAGCAGAACCCAGACCGAACCCCTGGTGTTTTGGTAACATACTGATGCTCTACACTTTAAACAACCAACAACCAATATGAGGATATTAAAAAAAAGTCTTATTTTTATCCTCACATCTTTTGTTGTTATAAATAGGAGAAAAACTTACAGTATAAAAAAAGAAGATATGAAAACATAAGCAAGGCAACTTATTTGTTGGTCCAAAAATACAGACACAACATGAAAATACTTTACAGTAGACTGGTATTGGCGGATCCCATAAGCCCTGATACAAGCGAATGCTCTCCAGAGAAACTCACCTTCAACCTCGTTATGAAGCAGTCTCACAAATGATTTCTGGAAAAAAAACCAAACATATGGCTCACAACGAAAAATAACCAAGCACGTACTGAAAAGGTACCATAATTAAGAAATTACTAAAATAACTGTATTAGTATCCTATTGTTATTGTAATTAATTACCCCAAATGTAGTGACTTAAAGCAACCCACATTTATCATCTTATAATTATAGAGGTTAGGAATTCCAAAAATAAAGGGGCCAGCAGGACTGCATTTCTTCAAGAGGTTCTAGTGGAAAATCTGTTTTCTTGCCTTTTCCATATTGGAGGCGGGATGAATTTATTAAATCATGACCTCTTTCTCATTTCCTGTAATCTTTACTCCCATGATGATACTTTCTTCTCTGAATGTGATGCTACTGCCCTCCTGTGATAAGGACCCTTGACATTACCTTGGGCTTACCTGTATAATTCAAGATAATGTCTTCATCTCAAATTATTTATTTATTTATTTATTTATTTATTTATTTATTTAGAGACAGATTCTTGCTTTGTCGCCCAGGCTGGAGTGCAGTGGCATGATCTCGGCTCACTGCAAGCTCCGTCTCCTGGGTTCATGACATTCTTCTGCCTCAGCTTTCGAGTAGTTGGGTCTACAGGCCCCTGCCACCATGCCCAGATAATTTTTTTGTATTTTTAGTAGAGACAGGGTTTCACCGTGTTAGCCAGGATGGTCTCGTTCTCCTGACCTCGTGATATGCCTGCCTTGGCCTCCCAAAGTGCTGGGATTACAGGCTTGAGCCCACGTGCCCGGCCAAATATAAGAATTATTAAAGTATCTATTATAAAATAATTATAATTATTTATGTTTGAAGCATTAGAAGACTGGAAAAAATGCATGTATGGAACAAGAAACTGTAAACATTACCTGGCATATTTGCAAAAGTATCAAATGCAATGGGAACTCAGAAAGTTACATGAAGAAACAACACTAAATAGTTGAGTATAATAGCACATATCAGAATATACAGTTAGTAAAATTATTTCAGAATACATTTTCAAAATACATGGAAAATGTTCCATTTTCTCTTCTAGATGAAATTATCACAGAAGTTCATTTAAAAATGCTCTCTAAATTCTGCATATACATTTATATACTTCTCCGTATGTATGAAATGTTTAAAAATATCAGTAAAGTTTTGTGCAGTTGGACACAACAAAAGATAAACTTGAACAATTAAGTAGAAGTCTCAAGGACATTAAAAAAATAAAAGTACAAGTTATAAAAGGAAGTTAATGTGGTATAGAATATATATCGAGGAGATTCAGTATCTGGTCATAATAGTTGGTAAAGAAATAAACAGATTGAATATAGGGGATTAATTTTTCTAGAAATTAGCACATACTAACTCAACTAGAAAATATGGGGCAATTTCACCCAAATACAACTATAAATTTATTATAATTTCAGGTGTAAAACTATTTTTTTTATTATACTTTAAGTTCTAGGCTACATGTGCATAACGTGCAGGTTTGTTACATATGTATATTTGTGCCATGTTGGTGTGCTGCACCCATCAACTCGTCAGCACCCATCAATTCATCATTTATATCATGTATAACTCCCCAATGCAATCCCTCCCCCCTCCCCCCTCCCCATGATAGGCCCCAGTGTGTGATGTTCCCCTTCCC
>NW_016809273.1:3541520-3580995 GCF_001698545.2 Rhinopithecus bieti
GCTAGGAAAACGGATTCCCTTCCCCCTTCGCCTTCCAGGTGAGGCGATGCCTCGCCCTGCTTCAGCTCTCGCTGGTCAGGCTGCAGCAGCTGACCAGCACCGATTGTCCGGCACTCCCTAGTGAGATGACCCCAGTACCTCAGTTGAAAATGCAGAAATCACCTGTCTTCTGTGTCGCTCGCGCTGGGAGTTGGAGACTGGAGCTGTTCCTATTCGGCCATCTTGCTCCGCCCCTCCGCCCCAACTCAAAACTATTTTAAGTAAAGTTATTGCAGAGTGAAAAAGAATAAATTTCAGAAAGCAATACAAATGAGATTTAGCATATTCTAAAGGTCATGCTAATTATCAGTGGGTACAGAATCGACTGTTCTATAATTACTGTTAAGACAATTAGGTTTTAAAATGAAAGAATTTTTAGAGTTTCTATCTTACCCAAATTATACTCTATCTAATTCAAGTCAAAACATAAGTGTAAATCAACAATGATAATTCTTATAAAAGCATAATAAAAAATAAAGGAGAAGATATTCTTAATCTTAGTGTAGTGTATCTTGACAACACAAGATAAAGATATATTTATTCTTAAAGATATCTCTTCTAGATTTGATAACATTGAACATTAAAACCTTATTTGGAAGAAGTGGTTATAAATTATACAATTCAGCAAATATTTATAAGCCCCTAACATGTACTAACTGTTCAAAAATTTTGGAATATATGAGGAACAAAACAAACATAAATATTTGCTTTTATTAATTTTAAATTTACTGGAAAACAGGAAATAAAACATAAAAATAAATAACTGATATACTCTTTTAGAAGGTTTTAAGTGCTATAAAAAAAGGCAGAGTAAAGATGATCTGGCCTGGCTTTTGCGGCAGTGGGATTGTGCTGAAATTAAATACGGTGGTTAGTGTAGGCCTCATTCAGAAGGTGATATGTGGCAAAGACTTGGCGAGGGTAAGGGGTGAGAATCCAGAGAAAAGCATTCTAGGCAAAGAGAACAGTCAGTGCAACCTCTTAATGTTTAGAGAACGTCTCAGAGACTGAGTGCCTGAAGCAGAGCAAATATGGGAGAAAAAGTAGAAAATTGAATAAAATTAAATGAAATGAAGGGACAAATGATTTGTCAGGAATAAATATTTGCAACATTTATAAGAAAAGCGTTTTTATCTCTAAAAGGAGTTCCAATGCCTGAACAAGAAAATAACAGACATCCCAGAAGAATACTGAACAATGCACACGAATAAGTACATCACTGAAGGAGCAAACTGCCCATTAAGTCTTCGATCTTTCTGGTAGTAAGAATGATCAGGGAAATAATAAGATAAATACAAATAATTAATTACTTCCTATGTTTTTTAGTTTTCAGTATACAAGTTTTGTCCTCACTTTATTGAACATATAACTAAGTATTCTGGGTTTTTAATGCTATTATAAATGGAATTGTTTTCTTAATTTCAGTTTTTCTAATGCTCATAACAAAGTGCGTATATTTGTATGTGTATACACACACACGTATAAAATTAGGTAATTGAAAATATAGGGAGTTGTATGTTTTCTTTTCCTATCTGGATACTTTCTCTTTCTTATTCTTGCCTACTTGCCCTGGCCAGCACCCCCAGTACAAAGTGGCAAGAATGAATATCCTTATGATTTTCATGATCTTAGGGGAAAAGAATTGTCTTTCACCATAAGGTATGATGGTAGTTGTGGAATTTTTTGCAAATCCCTTTTAACAGGGTGAGGCTTCTATTCCTAGTGGTTTTTTGTTGTTGTTTTTGTTTTTGTTTTGTTTTTTTTTTTTGGTATTGTATTTCTGTCAAATATTTTTTCTGGATTTATTGAGATGAGCATGTAGTTTTTCTTTATTCTATTGACATGACACATCACATAAATTAACTTTTGGATGTTAAACTGACCTTACATTTTGATAGAGATTACATTAAATCTGTAGGTCACTTTGTGTACTATTGAAATTTTAACAATACTAAGCCCTAATTCAGAATGTGAGATATTTTTTCATTTATTGATGTCTTCCTTAATTTTATTGGTTAATGTTTTATAATTTTCATTGTACAAGTCTTTTATTTCCTTGGTTTGGTTAATTCTTAAGTATTTTATTATTTGTAGTGGTATTGCAAATGAAAATATTTTCTTAATTTTATTTTAGATGGTTTATTATTAGTATATAAAATGCAACTGATTTGCGTGTTTGAACTTTATATCTTGATTCTTTGCTAAATTCATTTAAATTCTAAGAGTATTTTGGATATATATTTATATGGAATCTTTAGAGTTTTCTACATATGAAATCACATCATCTACAAACAGAGATAGTTTTATTTCTTCTTTTCTGATTGAATTTTTAAATTTGTTTTTCTTGTTTAAGTTCTCTGACTAGGCCTTCCAGTACTGTGTTAAATAGAAGTGAGAAATATTCCCATTCATAAGCACAAACTAGAAAATGTTGATCTCATAGAAATAAAAAGTATAACAAAGAGTACTATAAGCTGGAAAAAATAGGGGAAATGGAGAAATAGGGAGAGATTTGTTAAAGAATACAAAATTACAGCTAGATAGGAAAAAATAAGTTGCAGTGTTCCATATCATTGTATGATGACTATAGTTGACAATAATACATCTTATAGTCTAAAATAGCCAGAAGGAGGTTATTTGATGTTCCCACAACAAATGATATATGTTTGAGATAATGAATATGGTGATTACTCTGATCCAATGACTATACATTGTATGTATCAAAACGTCCCTCTGTACACCATAAATATGTACAATTATTGTGTATCAATTTATAAAAAGAAAAACCTCTAAAGAATCAATCGATAAGTACTTTTTTGGTTTTCTTTTCTCTTCTTTCTTTCTTTCTTTTTTTTTTTTTTGAGACAGAGTGTCGCTCTCTACCCCAGGACCCCAGGCTAGAGTGCAGTGGTGTGATTTCAGCTCACTGCAACCTCCACCTCCCGGGTCCTGGTTCAAGCAATTTTCCTGCCTCGGCCTCCCAAAGTGCTGGGATTACAGGCGTGAGCCACCATGCATGGCCCACTTTTTTGGTTTTCTAAGGAGAAAAACATGTTCTTGGTGTTAAAGGGAAAGCTTTCAATTTTTTATTAATACTATTAATATGATGTTTGCCATGGGGTTTTTATATATGGCTTTTATTATGTTGAGGTAATTGCTTTCTATTTCTACTTTGTCTTTTTTCAGTCATGAAATAAATTTAAATTATGTCAAATCCTTTTTCTGCATCAATTGAGATAATCATAGTACTTTCTCTTTCATTTCCTTAATGTGGTATATTTCATTGATTGATTTGTATACTTTGAACTTTGCTTTCCAAATGAGTAATTTTTTAATATGCTGTTGAATTCAGTTTTCTAGTATACTGTTGAAAATGTTTGCATCTATGTTTATTAGTGATTTTGGTCTGTAATTTTCTCTTCTTCAATTGTGTTTTTCTGGTTTTGGCATCAGGGTAATACTTGTCTCCTGAAGTGAGTTAGGAAGTGCTCTCTCCTCTTCAGTATTTTTTGGAAAACTTTGAAAAAAAAATTGCCGTTAATTACTCTTTAAAGATTAGGTAGAATTCACCAGTGAGGCCTTCAGATCCAGGGATTTACTTTGTTGGGTGTTTTTTATTATTTATTTTATTTTATTACTCATTATATAGTTCTATTTAAATTTTCTATTTCTTCATAGTTTAGTCTTGGTAGCTTTCGAGTTTATAAGGATTTCATGTAGTTATCCAATTGTTGGCATGGAACTGCTCGTAGTACTCTCTTATAATCCTTTTATTTCTATAAAATCAGTAGTGATGTCTTTCATTTTTTATTTTTGTAATTTGAGTCTTTTCTGTTCCGCTTTTTCTCTTTTTTTATTTAGTTAAAGGTTTGTCAAACTTGATCTGTCCAAAGAGCCAACTTTTAGTTTTGTTGCATTTCTCTATTATTATTTTATTCTCTATCCCCTTTATCTTTGCTTTTCTATTATTTCCTTCCTTCTGCTCCCTTTGTGTTTAATTTGTTTCTTTTTCTAGTACCTTAAGTTGTAAAGTTAATCTGCTGATTTAAAACATTATTGATTAACTTTTTAATGCGTTATAGCTATAAATTTTCTTCTTAATGTGGCCTTCACTATGCCCCATAAATGTTGGTATGTTATGTTTTTATTTTCATTTATCTTAAATATTTTTCAGTTTTCCTTGTGATTTCTTTTTTAATTCATTTGTTATTTGAGTGTGTTTTGTAATTTCCACAAATTTATGAATTTTCTTGTTTTCCTTCTGCTACTGATTTCTAACTTCATCTGTCATAGTAACAGATAAATTTTTGTTTGATAGCTATCTTTTCACAGCTACTGAGACTTCATTTGTAGGCTCCCACACAGTCTATCCTGGAAAATGTTCCCTGTGCCCTTGAGATGAATTAGTATTCTGTTGTTGGGTAGACTGTTCTGTATGTCTGTTAAAACTGCTTGGTTTATTGTGTTCTTTAAGACCTCTATTTTCTTACTTATTTTGAAACTAAATGTTCTATACATGATAGAGAGTAGGATATTGAAATCTCCAACTATTATTGTAGAGCTGTTTATTTCTCCCTTTAAATCTGTCAATTTTTTCTTTTTATGTTTGATGGCCTGTTATTATTTTGTAATCTCCATTGACTTGTCCTCAAGATGATGATATTTTCTGCCAGCTCAAATCTGTTGAGATCTATTTTGGTTATTCTACCTTTTAACTGGAGAATTTTCATTTGTTTTTATTTAAATAGTGTATATTACTTTATCATATTCTTGATGCATTATTTCCATTAGTTTTTTTAATGTGTTTATATTATGTACCTTTTCAAAGTCGGCTTCTATTGACTGTTTTCCCTGTGTATGCATTACATTCACATTCTTTGCATGTCTCTTAACTTTTTATTGAAAACAGCTTATTTTAGATAGTATAACAAATCTGAATATAGATCTGCTAGAGGAAGGAGTAATTGTTATTCGACTGTTTTTTGTTGATTTAGTAACATGGCTATAATCCATTACTTTTCAGCATGCAGTCTCTTATATGCCTGGTCAGATTTTCTTTCTTTTCTTTTTTTGTTTTTTTTTCTGGTTTATTTGTTTTAATCTTGTAGCTTGGCTACTTATAGCTCAGTCCTAGTCACCATAAGCCACTTATTAGTCAATTGTTATGATTAAACTCTCTCAGCTGGTAAGATCTTTCCTCTCTCTGTTGATATGTTAAATATATAGGTAGCTTACAGACTACTACTACTGTTCAGTGTGTTTACATGTTTTTTGTTTGTTTGTTTGTTGTTTAAATCTGAATTCAGCTTGGGACCAAGACCTTGGTGGTTACTCTTCTTATTGCTGTTTTGAGGGCACAGCATTGGGCATGCACACTCTTTCAGATTACCAGTGGTGGCTATGATTTATTTCTAAACATAGTTTCCTAGGAGTCACACTTGTGTCAGAGAAGATCTCCAGTGAGTGTTTGGTAAGAAGTTGAATTTAAGTATTTGTGCCATTAGGGGTGTGTCCTTTGAACTGGTCTGTGTGTGGTTTTGAAAACACCTTCAAGTCTGTCCACATCCTGTTCTGATTGCTTCTGAGTGAGCAAAGCTCATTACGTATGGACAACCTTCTTGACTCCTGGGGTTGAGTATGATTCCAGGAGTACTCTTCTTAGAATCGCTTTCCCTTGTTCTCTCTATTAAAGCTCTGAATGTTTCCCTCTATTGCATCATGCTTTGTATCATGGAGCTTCTAGCCTCTCTTAATTTCTCACCACTAAGATATTCATTATTTCAAATACTTCTCTTAGTCACAGAGTTCCCCATGCTTTTTAACAACAACAATAACAATAACAATAATAATAATAAAGACCCTCAGGCAGCATTGCAGAGCTCCATAGATGAAAGCTGGGGTTGGGGAGGGGATCAGAAAAGGGAGCCCTGTGTTTTTGTCTATCTCAATCTGCAATATAGTTTTTTGCATGCTGGACTGAAGGGGGCAGAAAGGAAGTAGGTCGTGACCCAAATACTATAGAATCTCACTGTTCTTACTGAGACTTAGTAGATTTTTCCAGTGACTGTTTCTTCCATTCCTGTATGCTCTTAGACAATTTCCCTAGACTATAATTTTTTTTATGGTTTTCAACAATCAAAGTTTTGTTTTGCTAAGAAAAGGTTACTCGTAGCTCTTGACTCTGCCGCTCCTATATAAGTATTTGCATATGCAAGTCATGCAGAGAAATGTATTTATAGTGTGTGTGCACCCACATACATTTACAATTGAATAGAAAAAAAGCTGGCACACTAAGCACACTAATGGTAGCTAAATAGAACCTTGGGTATGGTTGGCTAAGTGCAGACTAGTTTTTATTTTATCAGTTATTTCTATTGATACAGTGCTGTCACTCTCCTGCTTTATATGCCTCATTAAATTCTTGCCACTCAAAATATTAAATACTTAAATGTTGCCATTCTAGGTCCTTTCTAGTCTGTTTCCAAGATTTTTGTCCAACATGTCCTTACTGTCCTTTCTTCCTATTAAAATTTGACTTACTACCCAAGGCCCTTATGAAACATTACCTTTCTCAAGATTTATTTCTTGATCAAGCCTCTGTGTCCCACCTTCCCTTTTATATAACTTTATGGGATACATGGTTTAGTTAGCTTAATCCTTTTCTGCTAGATTGTGAATGCCTCACGGGCGGAAAGGATGTCTTATTCTTTTTCTTCTTCCCCTAGTGCTTTACAAATCAACTGCCACATAGTAGGAACTCAATGAAAATTAATCAGTCTTGAATAATTGTATTCCACCATAATATCTGGCAGCAGAAATCATTTGCTTAAGGCTGTGGTTATGTGCATTCAACATTAAGTACAAATAGAAATATGTGCTCTCTTAGGAAATTAGTGGAAACATATTGCCTTGAATACTTGAACTTACAGGGCACAAAGCATATACAATTGAGGGTGTGAAAAAAATATGAAACTCTGACTCTCAGAAAAGGGAAGGAGATGAAAGTTGATTTTTTTCTGAGTATTTGCTTTGCTCCAGGCAGTATGTTAATCCCCTTGCATACTTTGAACTTATCTGTTTATTTTTTACAATAATCCTGAGACTTAGGCATTATTCACACTTCATAGAATGAGAATTTGAGACCTAGAGCTGTTAAATGACTTACCGAATGTTACAAAACCAATAGCTAGTGGAGCCAAGACTCAAACCCAGGTGTGATCCAAATCTTGACCTTCTTGAATTTTAATTTGTCATTGTAATAAAACTATTTAAAATTAATTATCTTGTAACTGGCAGTGATCTTTAACTTCTGTTTTCCCTGTTTGGGGTCATCTTAAAAATCAGTGGTATATTGGACTGACTGGGTCTTTCTGTCTCATTAGATATTGTCACATAAGCATAGACAAGATCATGGGTGAGACTTATAACACCTATTGCTGTAGGGAAGACCAGAAAGCCTTCCTGGCATTTCCTGCAGAAACAGCCTTTCAGATGTCTTCTTGGTGGGAGACAAAGGGCATTGCCAACTAGCTAATAGGCAGACCTATCTTTTAAAAAGAATACTGGATAATGCTCTGAAAGCAGAAAACATTTATCCTTAGTTGCATGGTAAGGTCAGCATGTTATCTCTGATTTTTTCCCTTCCTTCCCTCTCTCCACAATAACAGATGGATACAACTATTTGGATAATGCCTCATCTTAGTGAAGTTCCTTAATTAAACTGGATACTCTGAAAAAACAGTGTTTTGCAGGTGGTGACACATGCATCAACATGTTACAAA
Organism: Rhinopithecus bieti; assembly: GCF_001698545.2. Lineage (NCBI taxonomy): Eukaryota > Metazoa > Chordata > Mammalia > Primates > Cercopithecidae > Rhinopithecus > Rhinopithecus bieti. Next base: position 3,549,341 of record NW_016809273.1, read on the forward strand.
AATTCCGTGTGTAAGTGAAAATTACTTATTTGCTTTCAGCAAATAATTTGAATTCAGCCTAATAGATCGTTGGTTTGAATCAATATGGTTTGTTTCTTAGTGTGGGATAATACATAGGCAGTGTATCTCTGTGTTCCATAATGACATATTTCTAGAGCAAGGATGTATTCTATAAATGAACTTCTTCATCGAACTTACATAGCACAGTTTTACACACATTTGGCTGCTTCAGAAAGAGCCAAGGAATTCACCTGATCATTGGGGCTCTTCCTAAGACACCTCAAGGGAGAGTTCTTTAATATGTGGCTTCCTATCACTCCCATGGCCAACAAATCAGGCCAACAAATCAGGCCATACCACCACAGGCAACACAGTTTTAACAGCATGAGCCTTGGAACCAGACAAACCTAGACTGGAATCTTGTAATCACCTACTGCTAACAGCATAGCCTTGGATAAGTTACAATCCTATCTAGATTTTAGTGTCCTCATTAGTAAAATGGGATTAGTAACACCTAACTCCTTGGTTTGTTGTAAGAGTTAAGTAAAATGATTAAGGAAAAAATAATAATAAACCATTAATTGAGATGCTATATAAAGTGCTGTATTGAGATGAATTTATAAAAAAAACTCTTGAACTCAGCACAGGAAAGAATTCTGATGGATTGGTTGATGTTTCTGACAGCATAGGATAGGGAATGGCAGAGTGTAATTTGCAATCTCGTATTTCTCACTGTCAAATCTTACAATGTCATTGTCATTGGTTTCTTTGAACTTCTGGCTTGAGAAAAAAAGGAGAACATAGTTCTACTGATGGAGGATGATTCTATTTACAGAGGTTAGTTTTATTTTTATTGTAAACTTATGGTAAAAGGAATTTAAGTTTAATGTAGGCAAGAGATTACCAGAAAGATGGGAAAAATAATCCCAAGAGAGATTTGGAATTGTTTAGGAATTTTAAGAGTAAGGTAACAAATACTAGCCGGGAGCAGTGGCTCACACCTATAATCCTAGCACTTTGGGAGGCTGAGGTGGGCAGATTGCCTGAGCTCAGGAGTTCATGACCACCCTGGGCAACATGGTGAAACCCTATCTCTCTAAAAATACAAAAAATCATCTGGGTGTGGTGGTGTGCACCTGTAGGCCCAGCTACTCAGGAGGTTAAGGCACGAGAATCACCTGAGTTCAGGACACAGAGGTTGCAGTGAGCCGAGATCACACCACTGTATTCCAGCTTGGGTGACAGAATAAGAATCTGTCTCTTAAAAAAAAAAAAAAAAGAAAGAAAGAAACATTAATACACATCTGCAAAGTCTAAGGGAAATCAGTCTGGAATAAAAATAAATAAAGGTAAACCTCAGAAAGTACCTTCAAGAAGTTGGATTAATGGGCCAGGCATGGTGGCTCATGCCTGTAATCCCAGCACTTTGGGAGGCCAAGGTGAGGGGATCACAAGGTCAGGAGATTGAGACCATCCTGGCTAACACGGTGAAACCTCATCTCTACTAAAAGTACAAAAAAAAAAAAAAAAAAAAAAACCAACAACAAAAAAAACCAAAAGAAGGTGGATTAAAAGCACCCAGTACTCTTATCCTCCAAAAAGGTGAACCAAAATCGTCAGTAGATAACCGAAATGCAAATACATAATGTAAGAAAGAACACTGGAATTCAATAGAGAAGTTACAGGAGACACCTAAAACAAGGAGAGAGAGGGAAACATGGCAGTCTGCTTGTCTGGGATCATCCAGTAGCCTGGAGAGGTTCTCTAGTGCATTCAAGGATAAGTTAGTGACCCATAGAGCTTCACATTTCCACCATGGACTCTTGCATTCTGGGCATGGGAAAGCCCCTAGACCCTTGCAGTCCCTAAGACTCGCATAAGGAGTTGTATGGAGGCAGTGTGAAAACATTGCTCCAGACAGGAAGCTCACACTGCATTGAACATATTCTGAGCTAAGCAGCTACTGAAAGGCAGCATATTTAGAGCCCAGCCTCCACCAGACTGCATCCTGCCTGGAGGTGCAACAGTGCTTGCATCCCCACTTCTCTAGAGCCTTCAGAGATTCCCCACCTTCAACTACCACCATGACTGGATGCTGCATCCAGGACTGAAGTATGAGCTTTTGGCAAAGACCCTGTTGCCTCAGGAATGATGTCACTTCACGTTTTCATGCACTCTGAGGACAAACTCTGCAACTAGCAGTAGCCATCACTACAAGCTGTCACATCCAGAGTTGAAACATGAGTGAAGTGCGTGCTCCTCAGCTGCCTGCCTGTGACTGTTGTCCCTGAAAGCACACCTCTTCTCCCCAGAAGTAGACCTACAGTGCAGCCACTGCTGCTGCCACACTCACCCAAGCATTCTGCCGTGGGCCTTGGGTTCATTCTGCTGCTGCCTACCTCAGCCAGTGCCTAACCACATCACTGGGGTGCTGGAGGATGGGCCCACCAAGCCCTGCTTTACATTCTCATGCTGTTCAAGGGCCTGGGGACTTCCCTGTCCAGTCCACTACTGTTGGCATCTGAGCATTCCTCTTAAGGGTCTGAGATCAGGCCCACCCAACCTATTGCTACCATAACAGTGGGCACTCAACTGCACATGCTTCTGTGAACCTGGAAACTGGCCAACCTTGCTCATTGCAGCCACTGCTAACACTGGTAAATACCACTTGGTTCCCAAAGGTTAGACCCCCCACTGCTATTGCCATTCCCCACAACATGCAGGCTGCTAGATGTTTTATGAAACAACATAAAACAACCACATATTTAAATTTTCATTGTCCCCGAAGGTAAAGAAATAAACAAAATCAGTATAAAACGTATTTAACAAAACAATAGCAGAAAACTTTCCAAGTCTAGCAAGAGATTTAGACATTGAGATATAAGAAATTCAGAAATTCCCAAACTGATACAATCAAACATGCCTTCTTCATGGTACATTATAGTCAATGTGTCAAAAGTGAAGACAAAGAGAGAATATAAAAACAGTAAGAGAAAAACATCTATTCCCTTAGAAGTACACCTATTAGAATACTAGCAGATTTCTCAGTGGAAACCTTACAGACCAGGAGAGAATGGGATGACATATTCAATTTGCTGAAAGATAAAAACAGCTAATCAAGGATACTGTAGTTGGCAAAGTTATCTTTTATAAGATAAGAGAATAAAAGATAAATAAAATCTTTCTCAGATAAGCAAAAGCTCAGGGAATTCATCAACACTAGATTGGCCCTTAAAAATTGTTTAAGGGCCGGGCATGGTGGCTCACGCCTGTAATCCCAGCACTTTGGGAGGTGTAGGCAAGTGGATCATGAGATCAGGACATTGAGACCATCCTGGCTAACACAGTGAGACTCAGTCTCTACTAAAAATACAAAAAATTAGCTGGGCATGGTCGTGGGCACCTGTAGTCCCAACTACCAGGGAGGCTGAGGCAGGAGAATGGCGTGAACCCGGGAGGCAGAGCTTGCAGTGAGCCGAAATCGCACCACTGCACTGCAGCCTGGGCGACAGAGTGAGACTCTGTCTCAATAAATAAATAAATAAATAAATAAATAAATAACTTAAGAGAGTACTATACCTGGAAGCAAAAGGATGTTATTTATCATCATGAAGACACATGAAAGTTCAAAACCCACTGATAGAACAAATACAAAATTAAAGAAGAGAAATAATTCAAATGTTACCACTGCAGAAAAAAAAGAAATGACAAACAATAAGAGGGAAAGAAAAGAACAAAGGATATACAAAACAATGAGAAATCAATCAGGAACAACCCTCACATATCAATAATAACATTAAATGTAAATGAATTAAACTTTCCACTTAAAAATGTAGACTGAATGGATTAAAAACAACAATAACAACAACAACAACAAACCAGGCCCAGCTATATGCTGTCTATACTGTCTAAAAGAAACTAATCTCACTAGTAAAAACAGTTTTAGACTGAAAGTAAAAGTTGGAGAATTGTATCTGTGCAAATGGAAGCCATAGTTGAGTAGGAATTGCTATACTTACATTAGATAAAACAGAATTTAAGTCAGAAGAAGTAAAAAGAGACAAAGCGGGTCATATAATGCTAAGGGGATAAATTCAGCAAGAGATTATGACAATTCTAAACATATATGCAGCGAACACAGAGCACACAAATATGTAAATCAAATATTGTTACAGCTAAAAGGAGAGATAGACTCCAATACAATAATAGTTGGGGACTTGAACACCCTACTCTCAGCGTCAGACAGATCATCTAGACAGACAATTAACAGAGACACATTGGATTTCAACTGCAATTAAACCAAATGGACCTAGCAGACATTTACAGAACATTTCATCCCACAGCTGCAGATTGCACATTCTTGTCAGCTCATGAAACATTCTCCATGATAGACCACATATTAGGACATAAAACAAATCAAAAAAAATTTTTTTAATCAAAATTATATGAAATATCTTCTAAGACAACTGTAAAATTAAAAAGGAATTAATACCAAGAGGTACATGGGAAAGAGTACAAATACATGGAAATTAAACATCATGCTAAATTAACTCCGGGATGACCACTGGGTCAAGGAAGTAATCAAGGAGGAAAGTTTTTTTAAAAGTCTTGAAACAAATGGAAACAGATATACAACCTAACAAACCTCTGGAATACGGCAAAAGCAGTACTATGAAGGAACTTTATATCAATAAATGCCTACATCAAAGTAGTAGAAAGATTCAAAATAAAAATATTAATGATGCACCTCAAGGAACTAGAATAAACTGAACTCTAAATTAGTAGAAGAAAATAAGTAATAAGTACTGAAGCAGAACTGAACAAAATAAAGATAAAAAAAAAAACAAAGGTTCAACACAATGAAAACTTGGTTTATTGACAAGATAAACAAAATCAATAATAAACACCTGGCTAGGCAAACCAAAAGAAAACAGAGAGCTTAAACTCAGTCTGAAGTGAAAAAGAAGACACGACAACTCATGCCACAGAATGGGCTGGCAAAGTTGTGTGGGTGAATGGTTAGGGATAAGGAACATTTGATTAATGGGTACAAGCATACAGTTAGATAGAAGAAATAAGTTCTAATGCTTGATAGCAGAATAGACTGACTATACTTAACAACAGTGAATTGCATATTTCAAAATAGAAGAGAGGACTTGAAATGTTCCCAACACATAGTAGTGATAAATACTGGAGGTGATGGATACCCCAAGGACCCTGACTTGATCCTTATACAGTCTATGCATGTAACAAAATATCACATATACCAAGAAATAGGTGAAAAACATTTGTCAATTAAAAAATAGAACTATGGAAGAAGAGGCAGATCAAGATAACTGAATAGAAGCCTCCAGCAATTATCCCCCTTCAACAAGAATACCAAATTGAACAACTATCCACACACAAAAAAGGTGAACGATTACAAGGGAGTGATCACAGTACTTGGTTTTAACATCACAGTACGTCGTTTTAACATAATGTTTAGGAAAGAGGCACTAAACAGGGTGAGAAACACAGTCTTGAATTGCTTAAATCATCCCTCATCCATCCCTTGGCAGCAGTCTCATGGTGTAAAGAGAGTATCTGTGTGTTTGTGCTTGCGAGAGAGAGAATGCAGTGATTGTGGCACTTCGCATTGGAACTTAGTTCTGCTCTGTCACAGCAGAAAGCAAACAAGGCAGAACTCAAGTGACACCCATGGAAGGAGCATTTAGACCAGCCTAGCCAGAGACAAATTGTCCATCCCAGTAGATGGAATCTGGTTTCCAGAAAGCCCCATGACTGTGTGCTAAAGTGCTATGAGTTTCTAAATAAACTCGAAAAGCAGTCTACACCACAGGGACTGCAATTCCTGGGCAAGCCCAGGTGCTGTGCTGAGCTCAAAGCTGGTACACGAAACCTAGTGAGACACTAGGTGTTGCAGCCAAAGGAGGGCTTGCATCAATCCTACACCAGCCTCAGGCAGCACAGCTTGCAGCTGTGGAAGGGGCTCCTTCCTTCCACTGTGGAGAAGAGACAGGAGAATAAAGAGGGATTTGGCTTGAAACTTTGATACCAGTCCAGCCACAGTAGAATAGGGTACTTGCAGAGTTCTGTAGCCTCCATTACAGCCCATAGCTCATGGATGACATTTCTAGACACACCTGGGCCAGAAGGAAGTCTGCTGCCTTGAAGGGAAGGCCAATATTCTGGTAGGATTTATCACCTTCTGACTAAAGAGCCCTTGGGCCCTAAATAATCAGCAGTGGTAGCCAGGTAGTAATGGCTATGAGCTTTGGGTGAAACTCAGAGCTGTGCTGGCTTCAGGTGTGACCCAGCACATTTCCAACTGTAGTGGCTATGGGGAGTTGATTCAGATTTCAGATTATACTACAAAGCTATAATAAGCAAAATGCTATGACGTTATTATAAAAACAGACATACAGACATGGAGCAAAAATCTACAGTGAATTCATTTCAATGAATTCATTTTCAATGAAGGTGCCCAAGAGATGCATTGGGGAAAGGATATATTCTTTAATAAATGGTGCTAAGAAAATTGGATATCTATACTCAGAATAATGAAACTTGACTCCTCTCACCATATGTAAAAATCAAACCAACATCAATTAGAGACTTAAATCTAAGATCTCAAGCAAGAAACTAATAAAAGAAAACATTCAGAAAACTCTCTAGGCCACTGGTTTGGGTAAAGGTTTCTTGAGTAGTACCTCACAAGCACAGGCAACCAAAGAAAAAATGGACAGCTAACATCACATCAGGTTAAAAAGCTTCTGCACAGCAAAAGATACAATCAACAAAGTGAAGAGACAATCCATGGGATGAGAAAAATGTTCACAAACTACTCATCTGACAAGGGATCAATAACCAGATTGTATAAAGAGCTAAAACGAGTCAATAGCAAAAGAAATCTAATAATCTAATTTTGTAAATGGGCCAAAGATCTGAATAGACATTTCTCAGAAGAAGATATATAAATGGCAAACAGGTATATGAAAAGATGCTCAACATCATTGATCATCAGAGAAGTGCAAATCAAAACTACAATGAGATATCGTCTTACCCCAGTTAAAATGGCTTATATCCAAAAGACAAGCAATAACAAATGCTGGCCAGGAGGCAGAGAAAAGGGAACCTATGTACACTGTTGGTGGGAATGTAAACTAGTAAAACCACTATGGAGAACAGTCTGGAGAGTTCTCAAAAAGCTAAAACTAGCATATGATCTAGCAATCCTATTGCTAGGTATATACCTAAATGAAAGAAAATCAGTATATTGAAGAGATAGCTTCATTTTCATGTTTATTGCAGCATTATTCACAATAGCCAATATTTTTAAGTAACCTAAGTGTCCATCAACAAATGAATGGAAAGAGAAAAATGTGGCACATTTATGTAATGTAACACTATTCAACCATAAAAAAGAATAAGATTTCACCATTTGCTGGATCATGAATGAAACTGGAGAACATTGTGTTAAGTGAAATAAGACAGGCACAGAAGGATAAACTTTATACGTTGTCACTTGTTTGTGGGAGCTAAAATTACAACAGATCTCATGTAAGTAGAGAGTAGAATGATTGTTATCAGAGGCTGAGAAGGGTAGTGGGGCAGTGGTAAGTGTGGATGGTTAATTGATAAAAAATGTAATTCAATAGAATGAATAAGATCTAGTACCTGTTAGCACAAAAGGGTGACTACAGACAACAATAATTTATTTTACATTTAAAACTAACTAAAGTAGAACTATTGAATTGTACTTTTCTTTGCAACACAAAGAAAGAATAAATGCTTGAGGTGATGGATATACCATTTACCCTTATATGATCATTACACATTGCATGCCTGTATCAAAATATCTCATGAACCCTATAAATATATATACCTACTATGTACTCACAAAAATTAAAAAAAAAGAACACTGATTATAAATTAAAATGTACATTTTTCTGACATTTCAAGTTATATTTCTATTTGGTAGTAGTATGCATTTGGTCGAGTTATTTTGTCTCTGCTACAGTTGCATATACTATTAACCTAGGTAGTGAGTCAGCAAGTCAGAAATGTGTCTCTTGCCCTGGTGATAAGTAAAGAAAGATAGGGAGAGAGTGAGATGGGGAGTGGAAGAAAGAAAAAGAGAGAAAGAGACAGGAAAAGAAGGAGAAGGAAAAGAATGGAAGAAAAAGGAAATAGAAAGTGAAAGCACAGAATAACAGATAAATCGAAAGAGAAAACAGAAAAAGTGTGAGAGGGAGAAAGAGAGAAAGCGAGGAAGGAAGGAAGGAAAGAAGGAAGGAAGGGGAAACAGTAGAAAGAAAAAGGAAGGAAGGAAGGAAGAAAGAAAGAAAGAAAAGAAAGAGAAAAAAGGAAACAGAAAAAAGAAAGAAAAAGGAAAGAAAGAAAGGAAGAAAGAAAAAACAAAAGAAAGAACGAAAGAAAGGAAAAAAGAAAGGAAGAAAGAAAGAAAGAGAAAGAAAGAGGGAAGGAAGGAAGGAAGGAAGGGAGGAAGGAAGGAAGGAAGGAAGGAAGGGAGGGAGGGAGGGAGGAGAGGGAGGGAGGAAGGGATTCCTTTATATTCAGAAACCCATAGGCCTAGAAGACATTGCTTAAAAATTTTCATCTTATAATAATTTAAAAATCATTACAAGTCTTAGAGACATCTTGGATTAGGAGGGCAACCATCAGTTCTCACTATTTAATTGTTTCTTAAAATTTAATGTGCATACAAATCATTCAGATTTTTATTTGGTAGGTCAAGTTGGGGCCCAGATAATGCATTTTTTAAGATAATACACCTTAGAAAATGCATTATCTGAGACGATATTGATACTCTGACATCACATGTGGAGTGGCAGGACATATGGCCCCAGCCTTACCACCAATGAAGGATTTTGAAGCAGTTTAATTCCTTATAAAGACCTGTAAATATGCTTAGAGTTAAGAGTTCTTAAACATGGCTGCCCATTGGAATTTCCTAGGGAACCTGAAAAAATGATTGATACCTATGTCTCCTTCTGATCCCAGAATTTCGATAATTGCTCTGGAATGTGACCTGGGCATTAGAGCTATGAAAAGAATCCCAAGTTTATTGAATTTCTACTGCTGTTGTGACAAATTACCACAAGTTTAGTGGTTTATAAGAACACAAATTTATTACTGTACAGTTCTGTAGATCATAAGTCTAATGGGGATCTCAATCAGCTAAGATAAAGGTGTCAGAAAGGTTCATCTAGAAGTAAGTTCATCTTCCCATCATTTCTAGTTTTTAGAGGATGCTTGCCTTCCTTGGTTCAAGGCCCACTTACCCAAGCTTCAAAGCCAGCAAAATCAGATCAAGTTTACCACAAGCTGCTGTCCCTCTGGTTCTCTTTTCATAATCACTCTTCCACTTTTAAGGGCTCTTATGATTATATTGTACCCACGCAGATAGTCCAGAGTAATCTCCCTGTTTAAGATCACCTGATGATTAACCTTAATTTCTCTTTGACACAAAATAACATTTTCACAGATTTTGGAGACTAGAATGTAGACATCTTTGAGGACCATTCTTCTGCCTACCATGCCATGTAACTCTAATTGGTAGCCAGGGATGGAAGACAATGTAAAGCATTACTTTTTTTTTTTTTTTTTTTTTTTGAGACGGAGTCTTGCTCTGTCGCCCAGGCTGGAGTGCAGTGGCCGGATCTCAGCTCACTGCAAGCTCCGTCTCCCGGGTTTACGCCATTCTCCTGACTCAGCCTCCCGAGTAGCTGGGACTACAGGCGCGCGCCTCGTCGCCTGGCTAGTTTTTTGTATTTTAAGTAGAGACAGGGTTTCACCGTATTAGCCAGGATGGTCTCGATCTCCTGACCTCGTGATCCGCCCGTCTCGGCCTCCCAAAGTGCTGGGATTACAGGCTTGAGCCACCGCGCCCGGCCGTCAAGCATTACTTATTGCCACTTAAATTGGACTCAGACAAATAAAATAAAAATGATCTGGTGACATCAGGAGAAAGACATAACTTTTATACGTTTTATAAATTGCTCATTAATAATATATGTGTACTTCCTCTGGCATGAGGAAATACAATCTTCTCTTTAACTTAATCTCCTCTTTAATATGTTGTCAACAGTTTCCTGTTAGATACACAGGATATAATATTAACTGAGGAAAAATAGTCCGTTGAGAAGAAAATGGGTGGTGATGGGAGAAACTTTAAATACCAATTTTGGTATCCCAGAATTGTGCACACAACATGAATCAAACCTTTCCATTGCATTGCTTGAGTCAGTGATCATCACCCTTTTCTGTGCCCCTGGCCACTGTCTCATTTGAGGCATCTAATACATTTCTTAAATGCCAGCACCTTGGGCACGGGAAACCTCACTGAGATGCCCAAGCTTTAAAGTGACAATCCAAAGGTAAAGGTGATACCAAAAGGGTGACGAATCCCCTTATTAGGAATGCACATCCTATTATAATTATATTATGATGCAAATATACTTGCTCTGAGTAGTCTTATCCTTCAAAATTCAAAACAGCACAGTATGACAGTTGAACATGATAGGAGAGAGGAATAACTACATTATAATGAAAGCAATCAATGATTCGAATCTGCATATTTGCATGCAAACGAGTGTAGACTAGGAAAAGAGGGAGAAAATATTTCAAAATTCCAAATACAGTAAATTTTACTGTTTATGTAAAAAACAGTAAAAAGTGTGATATCTCATAATTAGCTTATAAATTTTTTCTTTCTGATTCTCATTTTATATTCAAGTACAACTTTCTGGAAGCCCAAACAATGAATCCATAGATAATTGCTATGCCAGATGTGAACATAGAAGATTAATACAGAAAACACCCAAGGAAAACAGATTTTTAAAATAACATCTTCGTTAGAAATTACTTTCTTCATGAATCCTTTCCTAAACCTGCAAGTCTGTGTTAATTGATCCTCATATATAAGTCTCTCAGTCTTTATTATCCCGTCAAAGCCTTTATCATGCTAATCTGTAATCATCCTTTTATTAATCTGCATCTTCACCAAATGTTGGAACCTTAGAGCATAGAAATGTCATGGGCTTCTTCACTAATATATCCGTTGTGTTTGGCACATAGACATGAGTCCATTAAATTCGAATGAGCAAATAAATAGGTTTCTGTTCCAAAGCTACTTGACTAAAGTTAGAAATAAAATAAAACACAATTTCCAGGTTTATTTTGACAATGCTAACAACAAATTATATACATATATATACATGTTAATTGAAAATATTGTTAATTTTCAATTTGTTAATTGAAAATATCATCAAGGTCTTATTCTGGTGGCTGGAAATAGAAACACGAGCAAGGTCAGATTACCACTCTTCAGGAGCTTACAGTTTCAGCCAAGATACATAAACTGGAAGAGATATAAACACTATGCTCTAGTAAGTATGAGAGAGATGAGCACAACATGTTCTGATTGGAAAAAAAAGAAGGCTCCCAACATATTTTACAGCCGTAAAAAGTGTTTCAAGATGGACCTCTTGGAAAAGGTGACTTTAAAGATGAATCATAGGCTGGGTGCAGTGGCTCATGCCTCTAATCCCAGCACTTTGGGAGGCCGAGGCTGGAGGATCACAAGATCAAAAGATCTGGACCATCCTGGCTAATAGGGTGGAACCCCATCTCTACTAAAAATATAAAAATTAGCTGGGCATGGTGGCATGCGCCTGTAGTCCCAACTACTTGGGAGGTTGAGGCAGGAGAATTGCTTGAACCCAGAAGGCAGAGGTTGCAGTGAGCCAAGATCATGTGAGCCGAGACTCTGTCTCAAAAAAAAAAAAAAAAAAGAGAGATGGATATGGGAACCTTGGGTCTGGCAACCCATGGAATAAAAATGAAAGTAGGAGTTAGCCATGTGGTGGATTGAAGAAGTATATTGCAGACAAAGGAAGCAGAAGGAAGCAGTACACAATTATCTGGAAGAGGGAGAAGAACAGATAAAGTGAGAAGTACAAATAGGAGGTGGGATAAAGAGCAGCTGCCTTAAATGTTATTGAGTTTAACTGAGCTGCCTGTCCTAGCAAAATGTGAAACCAAGCATCGTTTTTAGTGTCAGAAATTAATTATACTGTACTCATGTCTATTCTGGTTATATAGTATCCATTATAATGTAGTTATTCCTCTCTCCCATCGTGTGTAACAGTCATACCATACCATTTTGAATACTCAAAATTGAGACTATTCAGAACAACTCTATTTGTACCATAATAGGGCTTGTATTTTAAATTTCACTGAGGTGAAATTTTAAAACAGTTTCCATGTTTCTCTCAAAGTACATGTTCCCAGAGCAACACAACAGCATTCCCTTGGAACTCGTTAGAAATGAAATTCCTTGTGACCTATCTGAGACCTACTAAATAAAAAAACTCTGGGGTGAAACCCATCCATCTTGTTTTTTTGCGACAGGTCCTCTAGGTGATTTTAGTGTACACTCAAGTTTTAGAGCTACTGTAGCAAATGAACACAACAGCAACTTTGTAGGAAAACTTGCTCATTTGTTGTTATTGATGCTGTTGTTATCAGTGGTAGTAGTGATGGAATAGGTGATAGGTACAATGACATGAAAAGGCTCTGTTTTAGTGAATATATATGTTAGAAATAGGGTTGCTGTTTCATCCAGGCTGAAATGCAGTGGTGCTATCATAGCATATCACAGCCTCGAACACCAGGTGCTCAAGCCCTACTCCCACATCAGCCTCCCAAGTAGCTGGGATTACAGGTATGAGACACCAGGCCTGGCACCTATAGATACACCTATAGATACAAAATTGAAAGTGTATGGATTCTGAAATTATTGCGTGGAGCAGAGCTGCTTGATAAAAAGACTTTAGGTTTCATGTAGTTCTTTATCCCTTTGTAAAGTAACTTTTATTCTTGTTTCTCTAGAGTTGTTTTAATCTATAATGTGTGTTAATTTTATCAAATGCCTTATTAGCATCTATCAAGATAGTGACATGTTTCCTCACATTGGTATGATATTAATAATCTCATAATGTTGCGTTATCCTTACATGTTTGGAATGATTCATATATACCCTTAAAATGAATTAAAATGAGTAATTCAATTTTCTTTTAATATTCTACCGAGTTTTAAAAGTACTTTCTCTGTGAATTCGGTATCCATATTCAAACTTAGAATGGTCTCTTGTCCTATATGTGTTTGCAAGTGTATATGGGTGTGTGTATTTATGTGTGTACATGTGTGCCATCTGCCAGGTTTCATTATCTAGCTTAGGTCAACTTTATTAAATTAATTTTAAAACTTTCAATTTTATAATTTTTCTGCTTATTATTTATTTATGCATTTATTTTTGTTGCAAAACCAACTGACCCAAATCTCAGTGTCTTAAAATATCAACAATCATTTATCATATCTCGTGGTTTCTGTGGGTGAGTAATTCTGAAACAGCTGTCTGGTTGGTTCTAACTGGGTTCCCCTCATGTGCTCCTCATTACACAGTGGCTAGAACTGGAACAGTGAGGGGTTGTAGCAGATAGAGGCAAGCCGGTCATCACCCACTCCTCATGGAGTTTCAGGCTCTCTCCATTGTGTTCTGTTTGTGGTTACTCAAAGTACTGGGATTTCCTACATGATGGTTCATAGTTCCAAAGGATCTAGAGAAAGACCAGTTAGAAGGTGCATTGTCTTTTCCAACCTACCTTGAACGTCACATCTTATCTGTCAAGTTACATTTTTTATATTAGGCTAACTTCATAAAATACATGTAAAAGTTTTCCATCATATTATATTCTCTCTAGGACAGTTAAAATGGTTTATTTAAAATAATTCCCTGTAAAATATTTTGAGCCAATTATTACTAAGGTTTTTAATGTTATCTGAATTTGACCAACAAGAGATTAATATTTAGCACTTGGCTATCCTGCTTTGTGCAGTTGTCTCGCAGTTTAATGGATATTATTCACATCTCAGTAACACTGTAATCTTCTGATACTATATCTTTTATATTTCCCTCTTAGTGTAATTCCCAATGTATAGTTGTTGCCTTACAAATGTCTCAATGTAGACAAATAACCTAATTTAATACAAAACCATATTTTATCAAATGAAAGGTAAGACAGCATCATTAAGTGAGAAAAAAATGGTGTTCCGGATTTTGAAAATTGGTTCAGCTGTTACCTGGCTGGACTTAGGTATATTTTAGGATGCATGAGATTGAAGGTGAGGGTAAACCAACTCAAATCACTTTAAATGAATGTAGAGGGGATCCATTGTCTTTACTACGAGAAGAGCATAATGGTTTAAATATAGTTTCATGTCCCAAAAGGCATAAAAATCCAAATGATGCTATATGTAATCCATTCCATCTCGTTTGTCTTCTTCTTATAAGCAGATGGTTTCTCCCCATGTCATTGAAAAATGGTTGGTCACCAGTAGTTCCAGGGAATTTCCCATTTCTGGTTAACATTCAGAATAAAGAGGGAATTTATTTTCCCCAATCTAAATAAAAATTCTAAGATTTGCTGTGATCAGACTGGCTTAAACCACATGCTGCCTTTGAACTATACCTGATACCCATGGGGAAGAGTCTAGGTGTAGGTGTAGATGTAAAACTCTATGCAGACAACTGTACTGAGAATGGGGGATGGACATATCTCTAAAGGAAAACTCAGGAAAGCTAGCACTTTAAGAAGGGGACTGGATGTAAAATAGTAATATGCGCTCAAGTAGCAAGTTATGCAGCTTCCCTATGTTTTAAGCTGTCTCATCTTTAAAATTGGAATAACATAACTCAAAGTGATTTTAAAGTATCCAGCACAGTGACTTAACTAGAGTAACGCTCAGTTAGGATTACTTTCATCTCCTAGTCAAATGTATTTGAAACAATTATAAGAATCTTACTAATTAATTTAGCAAACAAAATATTAAGAAATTGAATCTAGTAAGACAGTAACGAAGTAACACATGTAATAATAATCATGCATGACTATGTATGCTTCTTATATATAAAAGTGTATACGTTGGATAGGTTAAGCAATATGGAAGTAATAAATTCTAAAATTTTAGTGAGATAATACAATATAAGTATACTTTTTGCTAATATCAACCTGATGTAGGTCAAACAGTTCTCCACCAGACGGTAATTCAGAACCCCCAGAAACCCAAGCTATGTGTATCCTGTGGCTTTCAGTTCACCCTGACTTTATCCAGCCAGCAGTAGCAGACATGACAGGGAAGGAGGGCATAGAGAGAACACGGGATCAACCAGTATTGTCAGGACCATCATTGGAATGTCATGAATCATTGGAGTTTATGCCTGCATTCTGTTTGCCAGAAACTAATAATGTACGTCAACTTAATTGCAAAGGGGGTTAGGAAATAGAGTCTTCCTTATGTCCAAGAAGAGGAAATGGTAAGGTGACTATCTATCCTGTCTTTGTTGTAGCCCCCTACACATTCTGGTCACCACATATCTCCTTTTGCATGGAGGAAACACTCACCTCTTCACAAGCATGACAGCCCAAAATCCTATTCAGGCCCTGGAAAGTGTTGCTCATTGTTTTCTAGAAGGCTTGGATATGGGAGCCTTGGGTCTGGCAACACATGGAATAAAAATAAAAGTTAACTGCTCTCCATCCCCATACATTTTAATATATAAAGGACAGGCAGGGCTAAAATAACCAAAACAGACCTCCATTCTTAAACAGAAAGAATAGAAAAAATAGTGTAGCGATTGGCCCAGGGGAATTTTGCATGGCCTTTCTCCAGCTCTAAAAGAATGGGAGGCAGAGGAATAGATGCCAAAGGCTGCTTAAGTCTCAAACAGGCACTGTTTTTTAAGTTTCAGGCACATAGTTTTCTGGAAATACAGTTCCCACAACCACATGGTAGGCTTCTGATATATTTAAATCTCTTTTCCTTTATGTGATGATATCTGCATCTAGAGATGGTTCCTAGAAAAAATTTTTATGTCCAGTTGATGTCTGTGCTTTCTCATCCTCATGATTCTTTCTCTCTCGAATATCTCAAAGTCATTGGGATTCAATAGGAAATGCAATCCTACATCTGGTTTGTTCTCTGAGCTACTGAGAAGTTTTTACTGGGTCTCCATTAGGCAAAGTCTTTTCAAATCCCATTCCTTATATTTGCAGTCTACAATTTCCAATCCTGAGAGATCCCGCATTTACGGATTCTCTGTTCATTGTCAGCTATGTTTCCAAAGTAACTCATTCTTTCCTGACCCTTTCCACATCTGAAAAGGCTTCCCAAACATAGGCAATCAAAACTAAACCAAAACAATCTAGTTCATGCATGGAAATTAAGATGCTGTTCTGCTAGCTTCATGGAAAGGGGCTAAAGTAGAACTTTCTAGACACAATCTTCTTCTTTTTTTTTTTTTTTATGAGACAGGGTCAGTGCAGTGGCATGATCTCGGCTCACTGCAACCTCCACCTCCTGGGTTCAAGTGGTGATTCTGTCTCAGCCTCCTGAGTAGCTGGGATTACAGGTGCCTGTCGCCACACCCAGCTAATTTTTGTATTTTTAGTACAGATGGGGGTTTCACCATGTTGACCGGGCTGGTCTTGAACTCCTGACCTCAGGTGATCCACCTGTGTCGGCCTCCCAAAGTGGTGGGATTACAGGCGTGAGCCACTGCACCTGGGCCCTAGTCTCAATCTTCTTTCCTTAGAGCTGTAGCTGGCATAGTAAGTGCTGATTTGGGGCAACACTTTAACTAAAGATTTGCCTCTGAATGCCATTGACATGTTTCCAGCATCTGATATTGATTTTCTTAGTGTCTGCTGCCCAATTGATGAGCAAAAGTTATTTCATGCTTTTCTTAAAGCAATACCACATTTTTTGCGCCAATTTTCCTGTTAGTCAGCGTAGATAATCTAAGTCATAGATAAATTCTAAAGGCTCAGTGGCCTTAGCAGAGAAGTTTATTTCTCACTCACATGGAAGTCTGAGACAGGGCAGGTGGCTGTCTTCCAAGAGTGATGCTAGAACCCAGGCTTCTTATATCTTATGTCTCTATCACATTGAGGCTTCAAGGTTTGCCTAGGGTTATCTACCTGGCAGATCCGGCAGACAGGCTTAGAGAAGCAGAGGAGGTAAAAAATTAGACAGGTCGGCCGGGTGCGGTGGCTCAAGCCTGTCATCCCAGCACTTTGGGAGGCCAAGACGGGCGGATCAGGTGGTCAGGAGATCGAGACCATCCTTGCTAACAGAGTGAAACCCTGTCTCTACTAAGAAAAATACAAAAAACTAGCCAGGTGAGGTGGCGGGCGTCTGTAGTCCCAGCTACTCGGGAGGCTGAGGCAGGAGAATGGCGTGAATCCGGGAGGCGGAGCTTGCAGTGAGTGAGATCCGGCCACTGCACTCCAGCCTGGGCTATAGAGCAAGACTCCGTCTCAAAAAAAAAAAAAAAAAAAAAAAAAAAAAAAAAAATTAGACAAGTTTTTCTATTGTTAGAGCTGAAAGCAGTATATATCACTTCTGTGCTCATCTCTTGGCCTGAATCCAGCCATATCATCCAATTGTTAAAGGAATTTAGTCTTTCTAAAGTGTTTCCATGAAGACAAAAGTTCAGTGAGCATCTAGGCTGTGTTTTCAACATCAAGGATGATTATTCTCAAGAAATCAGTTCAATTAATTCCATGTAATGATAATGGCCTAAGTATGATTTCTGAAACAAGCAAATTGTGTGTTCTGAGTGTGGGTGTATGTACATGAATGTGGACATTCATGCATTAGGTATATACGGAGGACACTGACATCTTCAGAATTTGCTGATCTTGCCACTGGCTTCCTCTGCAATGTTGTCATTCCCAGAAAAGAAGGCTCAATTCTAAAACGGACAAAGATGCCTTTCAAAGCTGTTCAACAGCCGCAGGCAAATGCCTTAAGCTGCTGCATTTCAGTCATCAAGGACCTTCCTTATGCTTTCTTATGTCTAAGATCCTCAAGCAGAACTTCCCCCAGTGAGGAAACACTATCTCCCCACGAAAAGATAAGGAGATGCAAGGAAAGAAAGGTTAGGGATGGATCCCAGCAATGTCTTCCGTGTTCCTGGAGAGCTTTCTGTCCTTTTTTCTATATACTCAAAAAGAAAAGTCTAGGCTATACGATTCCTCTATTTTGTTATACATATTTTTAATGACAGCGCTCTCCTTTTCATTTTATTTTATTTATTTATTTTGGAGTTTTCATTCATTTTCACACGTCACTTTCCATGACTTGTATATATGGGAGTCATCATTGATTTGTCTTTTATTTTAAATGTATGTTTCTTTTAAAATAAAGTGTATTCAGTCCAATCAACTGGATCCTGAAAAAAGTAATAATAAAAATAAAGTGTAAAAGAAAAGCATCTGTGGTTTAAAAAGTCATCAGTTAAGGAATGGTGGGAACACTCCTTCTGTTTTATAGAATGAGGTGTTGCCTGATTCTAGAATCAAAAATAAAGCCAATTAAGATCTTAAAAAAAAGAAATGGAGATTAAGTACCTCTGTCACTTGGCTATTAGTCATAGAGATTCCCATGTTTAGCAAAAATTGGAATTTTTCCATTAATTATTAGTTACATTTAATCAAAATAATTATCTCCTTTGTATGTGTAGCAGTTGAAATTTCTATTTTAGCCCCTTTCTTTTTTTTTAATTTTAGCTTCTTTCTATAAAACCAGCAGAACACCATCTTAATTTTCGTGAATCCAATTGCCACTACTTTGCCAAATAGATCAAACACATTTACATTTTCATTAAAAAAATAATCACATGTGTTTTTAAGAGTACTAGTGTGAGTGGCTCTGTCACCTTTATTTCCTTCTTGCAACCCAAAGCTTCCACTACTGTGAATCACCACCTTGGTGCCCTTTCATCTCATGACAGTTGGATAGGTCACCTTATATCAGTTCTTACTTGATCTAATGGTTGATCTAATCTCACTGTCTCTGGCAGCTTATTTTTTTTTTTCTTTTCATTCATAAACTGGGGTAAATAACAGTATAACGCATGTCATGTAAGAATTGTTCAGTAGTATTAGCTGTCTTTATTCAAAACACATGTTTTCCTTCTTGTCTAATGCAACATAATAACAAGTTTAATACAATAGTTACTTGAAAGAATTGGCTAGAGATTTATTTGTAAAGTATTTACAACCCGCCAGCCACTGTCCCTGGAGCCATGGAGAGACATGACACAGTCCCAGTCTTTGTAAATCTCAGAAGTCTAGTGGAGGCTGGGTGCGGTGGCTCAAGCCTGTAATCCCAGCACTTTGAGAGGCCGAGACGGGCGGATCACGAGGTCAGGAGATCGAGACCATCCTGACTAACACGGTGAAACCCCATCTCTACTAAAAAATACAAAAAACTAGCTGGGCGAGGTGGCGGGCGCCTGTAGTCCCAGCTACTCGGGAGGCTGAGGCAGGAGAATGGCGTAAACCCGGGAGGCGGAGCTTGCACTGAGCTGAGATCCGGCCACTGCACTCCAGCCTGGGCGACAGAGCGAGACTCCGTCTCAAAAAAAAAAAAAAAAAAAAAAAAGAAGTCTAGTGGAGAAGATAGATAAGCAATATGTTATAGATAGATACATAATATTATAATTAATGATGGAGAGGCAGAACAAAATATAACAATTCACTTTTTTTTTAAATGAGTAGGAATGAAAAAACTTCAAAGATGAAGAAACAGTTGCATGAGGAGTTGATGGATGTGTACTAGGTAGGGGAGGAAGGGGTATCATAGGCAGAGAGAACAACTTGTACAAGTGACTATAAGATAAGTCATGCAATACAGCACTGCACATAGGTATGTATGTGTACCTGAGAGTAGCAGGAAAAGAAGCCCCTCATGCCATGTAAGATGCCAAAGGGGTAAATTTGAAAGACTTTAAGTGTAAGAGTGATAACAGATTTGCTGACATATACTGATAGGCTTTTGGGGAGAACTCTCCCTTATCTTTTTATTTAGGTGAGTAGAGAAAATGGGGAACAACAAAATAAGAAAGCTAAACTCCAGTCCTCAGAAACAGGTTTTCAGAATGAAACGTGTATTGACAGATTTATTTCTGTAATCAATATTTTTGAGAACACATTGTGTTTACTTAATACAGTGAAAAACAGGCATTGTTCCTATACTTGAATACTTACTGTCTGTCACAGTCATTTCAATTTTACTATACACTGTCTTGTGATATGTTGCTCTTTCTGCAAAATTTTTAAATTAAAATATAATATAGTGTGTGTACATACATAAATTATATATGCATATAATTTGCATGTAAATAATGTTTTATGTATTTGCTTATATAAATTTATTTAAATCTATTTATCTAACTATAGATTAAGCCCCTGAAAACAATGATTATGAATAACATTTTTTTAAGGCCACACTGTAAATACTCCACAAAAATTGTTCAACATACAAATGTATGAGTTGAAAATAATTAGCAGAAAAAGCTCCTCTCTCTCTCAGCCCTACCAGGCTTTATTCCTGTGTTCTTGGCAAAGATTTTTTGTATTATATTTTATACTTTCCATTATGATCATCCCACCTGATACTAATTCTCATCATGTTGGTCTCATAGAAAATTAGTAAACGTAGCGATAATAATACCACCTTTTATCAAGTGCCAACAAGGCGTTAAATTTGGTTCTTTACCTCTATTTCACCTAACAGTCTTATCAGGAATCATTGTTATCCTTTTATGGGTGACATCTTAAATCCAGAGAAGTATGCAATTTACTCAAGACCACACAGCTAATGAGTTAAAGGAACTAGGACTTGAATCAACAGTTCTCTGTCTTAAAAGCTTAATTAGTATTACTTTAGACTTTACAAAGCACTTACGATTTCATTTTGGCCCCACAACTTTCCGGTGTGGTAAATATTCACCTGATTTTCACCTGATAAAAGAACTGAGACTCAGAGAGGTGAATATTCACCCGAAGTGAGACTCAGTGTGGTGAATATTCACCTGATTTTCACCTGATACAAGAACTGAGACTCAGAGAGGTAACGTGATTCCCCCATGAGTTATAGTTGAAATATGGTATAGTTTGCATTCTATTCCAGGTTTTCTTTCCTTTTCTTTTTTTTTTTTTGAGATGACGTTTGTTTCTGTCGCCCAGGCTGGAGTGCAGTGGCGCGATCTCGGCTCACTGCAACCTCCACCTCCCAGGTTCAAGCGATTCTCCTGCCTCAGCCTCCAGAGTAGCTAAGACTACAGGCACCCGCCACCATGCCCAGCTAATTTTTGTATTTTTAACAGAGACGGAGTTTCACCATGTTGACCAGGATGGTCTCGATCTCTTGACCTCGTGATCCGCCCACCTTGGCCTCCCAAAGTGCTGGAATTACAGGCGTGAGCCACCGTGCCTGGCCCAGTTGAATTGGGTGGGCTTTTTCACTACAGGGATGTTGTAGGCAGCTCTCAGTTTGACTTTGAGTAAATTAACTGGGGCATGCAGATTTAAGAAAAACAAAACAAAACAAAACATTAGTAAGTTCTTCCCATCACAAAATTAAATATTTTTAATAAACATCTTTTTTTGTTTTTGATAAACTCTTATTTCTCATTTAAACATCTATCCATTATAGCTAACCACACAGCCCCTTAACGAGAAGCAAATTAAGTTGTTTGAAAACACATTCAGAAAGCTGTGTTTTTCCATGGACCAGTGGCAGAGGGAAGAGAAAGTGATTGTGCCAGGCTGTTGGCTGAGTAGAGCTAATGGCATTTGGTCCTGTGAAATGGATATGAATAATTCTACGGTGTTTAACTTGGTTTGCTCTTGATAGATTTTTCGCTTTCTGAATTAATGTCTGTCCTTTCTTGATTAATTTAGAGTTATTGTACTGCAAGTCACTTAATTACGTATTCTTTCTAAAGACAAAAATTATTCACTGTGATGAAGGCAGTCATTTTGATTTCTCATAAAAAGAGTTCCCAAGTGTCTCAAGTATAGATCTTGCAAGGTTAGTGGGAAAAGTTCTACTTTATCCAGGAAGGACACGAAAGCTAGAGAGGCCTCCTCATAAATCTCATTTAGGATGTTTCCCTATAACTCACCAGGCAGAGCTATTTGAGTTGCACATGGTGATATCTGAAAAACCAGAGACTTCACCTAGCTAAAGTATAAAACATGAAAAGAATATCCTGTAAATTATTTGCTCCAGGGCACGACAATATAGGTGAATGAGTTTCAAAATATGTTGAAGTTGTTCCTGGGAGAGAAAATATTGTATTTTTTTTTCTTTCCCAGGTATTGTAAAGAGAAAGCTTATTTAAAGTTAGAAAGCCTAGATTTTCTAATACTAATGGCATTTGTAATCTAATCTCTTCTATGTGTAAAATAGGCCTTATAATGTCTACCCTCCAGATTTAGAGTTGTTGCAAGAATCATGTAATCTTTGAAAGAGCATGCTATTTAGATATGCAGTATGATTGTCACTATTTTCTGGACAGAGATTTTAAGAGATAATCTGTGAGTAGACTTTGGTTTCTTCCAAAAATCAGTTTAATTAGAGCAATTTAGGAGTTCATGGTCCTCCCTAGCTCTTTCATTCCACTGGTTGTGCATATTATCAGACAATAAACAAATGGTGCATCCTTTCGGGTCTTAAGCTCATTGTTTATTAAGTAGACAGTATATTTTGCTTTACAGCTTATGTTTTCTTGAAAGCACATGTTATAAGATTTTCAAAAATAAATGCAGATATTCCAGGTACCTGGGAAAGAAGTGCTGCCCAATGAATTAGGGCTTCAAATTTGTAGTCGACCCAACTTATAATCATATCTCAGTTCCTCTGTTATTACACGCCCAAGGACATGTAATAATAGACAAATCACCTCAACTTGCTTGGACAAATCACCTCAACTTGCTAAATTTCAGTTCCCTAATCTGTAAAATAATATGTCTAGTAATGGCATCTAATTTACAGTGTTGTTAGGAAGATTTAATAAAACAATAAATGTAAGGAACCTAGCATAACACCTGCCTAATACTTTGCTCAGTGAATGATAGTTCTGTCTTCATATACTCCCAGCCAAGTTATTTTTGTAGGGAATGACTTTTCAGATAATTTTAGTAAATGTAACCATCAGACATGTTTAAAAGCCAATTTAGCCTCAGTGCCCATCAGCACTGATAAAAGGGTAGCTGAAGGCATTGGTCTTGCAATTTTGACTGCATGCAAAATGGTCTCCCACTTTTCCATTTGTCATTCAATCCTCATATTGGATCATCACTATCTATATCCTACCGGGAAAACAAAATTGTATTTGTTTTCCATGGCTGCCTGAGTGTTTCTGGCATTGTACCTGGTGCTTTACATATTTTATCTCATTTTATTTCTATAATCACCCTACAAAGTAAATACTCTCAAAATTTTTAAATGGAGGAAGTGAAAGTAAGAGAAATTAAGTAATTGTCTAAGGTCACACAGCTGGTAGGTGGCAGAGTAAGCATTTAAACCTGGGACTTTTGACTCAAACATTGCACAATTCAACCTTGGGTTGCACATCTGGAAACAGACAATTTCTTAAAAATATGGGTTATTAAGAGATAACTGTCTTTGGAAGGATGTTTGCCCAAATGGTAACTGTGATTACATTTGGGAGGTAGGATTTCAAACAAAATTTGATTTCTTCCTTGCACTGTTTAATAATTTTGTTTTTACTTTTATTTTCCATTGATCATGCATCACTTTTATAAATTAGCAGTTTTTAACTGACTAGCTCACAATGAAATTTCACCTAATTTCAGGTGATCTACAGAAATAGAAAAGCTATTTACTTAATAGAGGCTGGTTTTCAGCCTTACTGACTATCAAGCTGCACACATAACTATTGTTCATGCAAATAAAGTTCTATTTTTAGAGAGTGTGACTTATTATAATGTGGCTTGTCTGTCCCAACAGTCTGAAAATAAGAATGGACAATAGAAAGCCACAAAGCAAACACCTTTTTTGTCTTCAAACTTTGAAAGCTCTTTTGGCTGACATTAACAATAGTTTCAGTATGTTCTTTAAGTTGACAATGGTTGCTTTGTAATTACCTTATACACCCAAGGATCTCCAGGCAAAGAATTGTTGACTCTGTAAAAACAGATGGCTAAAATCTGTGTCTCTTTTAAATTTCTGACAGGAAAGACTTTTAGGACACATCTCCAATTCCCTCCTTCCAAGAAACTGCCCATTTCCAAATTTAGCCTACTGGGAAACAATAAAAAGATAATGGAATTTAGAGTCAGAAGATTAGAGTATAAGTCTGGGCTTTGTCACCAGTTTGTTATAACTTTGGTCATATGTTATAATCTCTCTGAATACCAAATGCTTAATCAATCATTTATTCATTTAACAAATATTTATTGCATTTATATTATGGGCCAATTATTTTTCTATGTATTGGGAATACAATAGTGATTAAAAAAATAACAATACATTTCATGTTCTCTTGCAGCTCCGTTCTAGTGGGATAGTCAAGGCTTAGTCAAATAGCCAAATGAGGAACACATATGTATGAAGTAATAAGTCCTCTTAAAAGAGAATTCCTGTAATGGTATTTGCGGGAGGGGAGTAGTTTGGGAAGGAGTTCCCTGAGAAAGTGATGCTGAGAATGGGAGAAAAACAAAATCAAGTAGAGGTAGTTGGTGGAATGATAGAGAAGAATATTAAGATACTATCCACAGAAATAAAAGGATGTGCAAGTTCCCTGTAGGAGCAGAGAGCATGACTCATTTAAAAAACTGAGTTTAGCTGAGAGCTGAGAACAGGTAGGAGAGTGGCACAGGTAAGGAGGTGAAGAAGAGACAGTGGTACTCCTTAAATATTCATTTACTCACATACAAACGGCTCACCCCTTTCAGGCAAGGAAGCTCTGAGAATATCACCTTTGGCTGAGGCAATTAAAGGGCATGCACAACTAATTATCTAGTACCTCTTTTTCTCTTCTGGGGTCAATGAGGATACCTCATATTGATATGGCAAAGTTTCCAAAATTAGCTGATCCAGATGTAAGTCGCTATTTGGAGAACAATTATTCAGAGGAGTTGAATGGATGTGTGGCATTGTGTAACAAATTCATAAATAAAATGCTATGTTAGGACACTGGAATCTGGGGTTTGCTTATTATTGTAGCGTAGCATAGCCTAACCCGACTATTAGAGATGGTGTCAGAATACACAGCCTTATGGGCCAAATTAATAATTTGGATCATTTTTTAAGCATTGAACTATCTTTCAAAAAGTAGAGATTTTCAGATGTTTTTCTTTGCGGGAAGAATCCTATGCTAAATATATGAATGATTTATGAGGTTAAGAGAGTTTTGATAACTATACATTATTCATCATAGCTGTATTTACCATGCTTCCAGGAACATTGAAGAGACCAAGTATGAAAAATTAAGTCTGGCAATTTTGAAAATGCAAACCATCACACAAATATTCTGGCTTTCTGATATGACTATATTGCCCTAGTTGCTATTTTCCCTTTGTCCTAGAAGCCAGTATCTTTATATATCTGCTGTTCTCTGTGCAGTTGTAATCCATATACCAAAAAGTAATTCTGGGAAATTGGTTAGGCTGTTCTGCCCTGCAGTCAATAGCAATTTTGTATCCATGGAATTGAGAGTGGAACACTGCTTAGTAGGAAAGTCTTCCAATGTTTCAGAATAAAGTTTTCAATCTGTATGTTTGTTGAGATGCCAATATATTTACCTTAACTGTATCAAAAATAAGATGTTCTTATTTATTTGCCTTTTGCTAATCATTGGAAGTTTGAATTGAAAAACAAAATTGAGACCAGGCTGAGAAACATAGTAAAATATGAGAAAAAGAACTTATTATATGTAATCTATTGTTTTGAATAAATTTCTGCAGAGAAAAAAATGGAACGTTTTGATTCTGTGCTCTGGGAAGTTAACACAAACAGTAGGACATTTATGCAACAATATACAAAAATATACTTTGTTTTAGGTGCTCTGGGGAATATACTGAACAAAACAGTCTCAGCTTCTATCCTCCCTCCCTCCATTTACAGTATAGTGAAGAG
This sequence comes from Rhinopithecus bieti, assembly GCF_001698545.2. Classification (NCBI taxonomy): domain Eukaryota; kingdom Metazoa; phylum Chordata; class Mammalia; order Primates; family Cercopithecidae; genus Rhinopithecus; species Rhinopithecus bieti. Next base: position 3,575,381 of record NW_016809273.1, read on the forward strand.
AATACACAATTCTCCTTATTGCATTTGATCAAATTTGCTTTTACCAAAGAGAGAAAGGTAACCTATCTTGTTACTGTTTACTGAGCAGCTGGTAGATGGCAGAGAATTTGTTACTAGATTATTTTCATAAAGTAATTTAATATTTAACACTTTTGATTTATTTTTTATAATAATAATAGGGACAGGAGGCAGAGAAATTCTAGGCAGAAAAAGGGGGGTCCCTGGCAAAGCCCCACCCTCAAGCCAAAAAGCCTGAGACTGTGGCCCAAAGTGAGAACTTCCATCCCTGTTTTCCGCTTAAATGTTGCCTTTTCCAAATGCACACATGACCCTGTGCTGGCCCCCATCCTGTGCCTATAAAAACCCCAGACTCAGCCAGCAGAGAGAATAAGCAGCTGGATATCACAGACTACAGCTGGATGTCAGAGAGAAGCAGCTTGACTTCAGTAGGATGGCTTGATGACATAACTCTGGAGAAGAATCTGGCTGGAGATGGCTGAACTTCAGGAGAATATTACCTTCCTGCCTATCCCTTTTTCAGCTTCCCTTCCCACTGAGAGCCATTTTCATCGCAATAAAATCCCCTGCATGTGCCATTCTTCAATTCATTTGCACAACTCATTTCTCTTGGATGCCTGACAAGAGCCCAGGAGCCATGACTCCACGTGGATATAAAAGGCTGACACACTGACACTTTGCCTTTACTGGTGGAATGCAACCACCTCATGTGAAAGGCAGAGGGCCCATTGATCTGTCAACACTTAAGCCATCCACGGACAGCAGAGCTAAAGGAGCACCATAACACTCCCCACTGGGGCTTCAGGCATTATGGGCACCCTCCCTAGACACTGCCACAGGGCCTGCACAGAGTTTGCTCCTGCCAGCGCCCAGAAGCACTCCTCCAGCTCTTGTACCCATTCACCTGTGTGTTCCCTCCTGTGAGGGGTGGAACACAGTGGGTTTGAGTGAGTGGAGTTCACCTCTGCTGGCACTGGAGTGGCTGGCTGGTTCTAGCACTCCTGCACTCCAGTTCTCACCTTGTTTCTTCTCATGCTCCCTCCCATGAGGTGTTGAGAGCTATAGGCTGAGTAAATGAGGCACCCTTATTGCTAATCCCATGAAGGGGTCAGGTAAATATCTTTCTTCAATAATACATCTAGTTCCCTATGTGCTAGACATTGCACTAAGAGTTTTATATATAATATTTCAGTAATGTACATAAAAAGCGTTATTTACCACATTCTACAGAAGATGAAATTAAGAATCAGAGAGGTGCATTGATGTTCCCAAGATAATATTTCACATGGTATGTGATATGAATCCCACTCCCATGCTATTTCTCCTGTTACTGTTTGTAGCATGCTTCTAGGATTATCTCTTCCAAAATAAGATGACTAAATAATATGGCATAGATGTATGCCTAAAAATACATTCAGCAGGACCCTAATGGCACAATGTTATTGGTGCTTTGCAAAATACATTTTTCTTGGACAAATAAGTTTAGGTGCAAGGTAGACAGTCACAAATATCTCTTTACCACTACACTTCCCAGAGCCTATCATGTGTTGACCTGTTATGCAGATTTCCAAGAGCAGACATGGTATGCAGCATCTTCTAAAGTTATTTGATTACAGAGACATTCATTCATGGGGCAGAGGAAAGGGAAAGGAAGAGGAGTTGGTCAACAGGAAGCAGGTGGTTGGTTAGGCAGTTATGATGAGTGAGGGATCTGGAATCTCATTGTCCAAATGCAGTGGTCTGGTAAGTTTCAGCTCCTTGAGACTATCTGGGAATCCTGATGGTTGGTTTCCTGAGAGAGAAACTCAATTAAGACAAATGAAACTTTCTCAAGTTTTAAGACTGAGAGGATTAACTTCTATGTTTATTCAAAGACACCCTAACCATCAGCTCGATTGGGCTATTAGGTCAGTTTCAACTGAAGTTGGGGAGGGGAGCTCTTTTGTTATGTCCTCCTCAGCCCATGATAGTAATAGTGCGGCATCTTCCATAGGTAGATGGGTGCTTTGAAAACATCTACAACTTAACTCTCTTTACATCTGTTAGGAGTCAGAATTGCAGCAATAGAAAGCATCTTTACCAAATTTAAATAGACACCAGATGCACTGAAAGGATATTGGAGAGCTTAGACACTACTAAAAAGATGGGAGAATAAGGTTTGAGACTATGTATATGCCAATGCAGAACTGATCGGGAACCCTGTGCCATTGTGACCATGAGGTTCTGGTTGCTGGTGCTTGTCACACTGGTCTTGTGTCTCTTGGCATTGCCAGTAGCATGGCTGTCACCAAGATTTAGAAATTTAGTCCTCCTACATTTACCACTAGAAAGACAAAATCCCTCCTGGTTCCTAGGACTCTAAGGTCAGTTCACCCAAAACAGAAACTTTGGCTTTTGTGCCTAGTTTATAGCTAAAAAGGAAGCTTCAGAACATAACTGTCTGCTATTTCTGTCTTTCATAAGTTAGGAGGCAGTTTTTGCTTCATAAGGGACATTGTTCAGAAACGAATAGATAAAAGGATGCTGAAGAATTTCTCATTATTTTACGATTTTCAATTTAAAACATGCACTTTCGTTTTCTCATTGAAACACACTTGACCTTGCAAATTTGTATGAGCATTTTTTTGAGGAGATAAGATTAGGATCTGAAACATGACATGTGATCAATAAGCATTTGGTACATAGTATCCATAAAGTTCCAATACATAGCCAGGGCCATATTATAAGCATCAGAGTTGGGATACAAATACAAATCTCTTTATTTCTACTCTGGATTTGTTATTTCCTCATAGAAACATAATTATACTGGTTGTTTACATTAGTACATTTTTATACTACTTAGAGAAAATTAAAGATGCAAATGCATTCTAGACTTGTGGAAAAATACCAGCATTCTCAGTTAGATGTGAACTTATTAAGCAGCATGATTTTCTTGCAATTTTTGTTACTAGCCCAAAATTGACAGAAAAGAATAAATCATTTGCTAAATCACCAGGTCGGCATGGTTTAATTCATTGGATACAGAGGGTAGGAAGCAAAGAAAACCCTTGGATTCCATGATGATTAACACAGAATATAATACGTTTGACACTGTGTGCAAAGCATTGTCTTTTAGATGTAAAGGGTGGTCCCACAAGGAAAGGTAAGGCTCAGAAGGGTCAGACTGACATGAGCTACCTGAAAATTAAACATAAATTTGTTGCCCAGAATGTTTTCTCCATCTTAGAGTTTTAAAAGATTCTAACGTTATTTCCAGCATCCATGAAGGTAGGTAATATGTAAATAAGAAATTTAAAATAAAAAGGGTTTTATTCTAAAATCATTTAATCAAGGGACAGAGTCAAGGCTTAGTTTTAAATGATGCAAAAAAAAAAAAAAAAAAAAAAAAAAAAAAAAAACCATAAAAAAGATATAATGCAGGAGATAAGGAATTATGTCAGTGATCTGATGACAGACAGCATCAGAAATTCTCAGCCCACATTTAGTAAATAAAAACCACAGCAAGCTCTGTTTGGGAGCTCAAAGCTCACTTAAGCTTGGGAACATTCCCACTCATGTTCTTTCTAGTAATTCACCAATTCCCCTGTTGAAGCCCTCTCCGTGGCCCCCATGCTGGAATTTCTGAATCACGTCTGAGCACCCAATAACTTTCTAGAGAGAAAAAAAACAACTTATTAAATTTGGTCTGGATTAATGGTGTGTATGAGTTTGTATCACTTCACTTGCGCTCCATTTTCTATCTTCTTTGGTCTAACTCTGCATATTGTGTTTTATTTTCCCTGATGATAAAAATTGAATTTTATGTGCCCTTTATGTAGTAGGAGCTGGGTTTTATGTGCATCATTTTATTTAATCCATAGGACAACAATGTGGGTAAGTAATTATTATCTTCATTAAACAGATAAGAAAACAAAACTAGTGAATGTAAGTGGTATAATCCAGGTCACACAGCTAATAAACTCACAAAACAGGATTTGAATCAGTCAGCTCTGGCTAACTCAAAACATCAACCAATTGTTCCACTGTAATAATAATAGCTATTTATTGAGTGAGCTCTAGCTAGCCAGCTATTGTAGCTATTGTAGGTTGAGAAATAAAGAAGGCAAGAGAATGACATGTACAATATGCTGTTTCCTTGCCTGCAGAGCCTCCCCACTTTCATTGCTGAATAATTCCTATTTATACTTAATGACTTAATGCAGATATCAGTACCTCTATTTTCACTAGATGGTTCTCTTCTCTGTACTTAGATTTACTATAGCATTTGTCATAATTAATTGTTATTCACTAGGTGTTAACTTATAAACTCAAACTATCAGCTTCTTGGGAATGATGACCGTATCTTACGTCCTCAGCAAGAGGCAAACCGCACAGCCTCTTGAGCAAAGAATAATAACTGGTCACAGCCTTGGTTGTCTCTTATACAGGGATTTTAATATTGGGCTCATTCATTTGGGGTTCCAGTCATTTCACCATGTCAAAAGTGGCAGCTTATGGCTTGAAAGTAACACTACCCTGCTATGGTTATTTTTATTGAATTTTGAATGTTTATGTGGGTCTTAATATTCTTTATCATTCTGTATTCAACATTTATAATACCTTCCTGGCCTCTGTGAGTATTTGAGTCTGCTACTTCTGCTCTAGATATTCTTCCATTAGCCTAACTATGAATTTGTATATTGCCCAAGCAATGGGTTAACTAATTTAGTTTGAATAAAATTTGGATTCAATCCCAGAATCATTCACTTATTCTTGACTGATTCATGCTCTTGTATTTATGTTCCTAAACTATCAGTATTATAAATGCAGGAACTTCATCAATATAATTTCATTCTCAATAGTGAACAATAGTAATATATATATAAAAAAGTAAACAAAACTGAACTGAATGTGCTGTATTGAAAATGATCTCCCTGTTTAGGACTGCCATCATTTTATTAGAGATTTACTGTGTCTTAAATATATCTGCGATTAAGTTGCCAAGTCATATTATTTCAAATTATTGACATTCCTTAGAAATGAACACATTGTTTATAATTCAATGGTTCCCCATTCTCTTGGAAGATAGAGGATCTCAAACCCTTCCATATTGGAGATAGTGTTTTACATACGCCTGGTAAGACTCTGCTTTTTCAAAGGTAAACTCTTTATGTGTTAACATAAGGATGATAAGATTGCTTACTGCTGATTCGGTCAAGTTGAAACACAATGATGCTGTGGTGGTGGTTGACCTGAATGATTATTTATGATTGCCAGTATGGTTTGTGAGTCATCCTTGTTTCCTGAAATTCAAGCTCTCATCAATAGTTAGGCCCATTTCAAGTTTTACTTAAATTTTTTCTTTAGTCATAATTCCAGTAACATTTTCTAAGAGCTAAGTTTTAACACCAGTTCATGTCCTGAGCTGGTGGAAAAATATGCTTGTCTTACAGACTGCTGTAAATCTGAGAAAAATATTAAGGTTTAACCAAAAGTGGTGTCCTTTCCTTTGAAACTGAAATTTTATTACATTTTGTCAAGAACGAAGGCATATTAGATGTGGTGATACAATGTGTTAATTTTGAACTTGTTTATATATATATATAAACTATATATAT
>NW_016809273.1:3584671-3588866 GCF_001698545.2 Rhinopithecus bieti
ATATATATTTATATATGTATAATTGTTGTTAGAGTTACATGTTTGAATGTGACATTTAAAATCTTTAAAGAAAATTGACAAAAGAAGCAAGTTTCTTCTGGCTTGATTGTGAATTACCATTTCTATCTAGTGATAATATTCAGGTTTAAAATTAAACCATTTTCAAATTAAACCAATGTGTTTTTTAGCCCAATGCTTAGGATTCTTGTGTTTTGTTCAATTTCTCGTTTGGAGCATGACCAAAAGAATCATTATGATTCATGTCATGTAACTACTTAAAAATAATAACTCTTTTCCTCTGTCTCCTAGAGAGAGGGCAGGCAGCTAAAAATGTACTACTTCTATGAAAGGCTCATGTGTAATGTAATAACATGGAGTCTGATTCTTCACTTATAGCTAAGCTTGGAAAGATATTAGATCCTTCAGAAATTTACATGAGAAAAAATTCTTTTGGGGCTACATTTGTTGGGGAAGAGAGAGACTGAAGATGTGAGGAACTTCCCAGTGTTTCTTACTGGTACTTAGTCATTTTGATTGACTGGTTTACAAGTGGACTGGAAGCAGGTAAAAATAAAACATTAAACAAGTATTAATGTAATAAGGTTTAAATACCAGTTAGGAAAATAAAAGCTGTTTGAGTAGAGCATTAGCTTTTAAGCATTCACCTATGCATAATCAAATAGGATCATGATGATACAAAGACATTTTAAAATTAACTTTAGAGAATTATGGAATCATTTCAGGATAATCAAATGGACTTCATCACATACATATTATGTGTCTACTCAATATAAACCACCATGCTGACTAGTACATATAATTGGCACTATCAGCAAAAGTGCCCTTTCTGACATAATTTATAGTAGTTTACCTAGACATACATTTTGTCTATTTTACATATTTCATGAAAATATTGGTTTTGTTTATTTTATAGTTACAGAGTAATATATGAGCCTTGCAGCACAAATTGTTGGTAGTGATAGCATAGGACCTGTTTTTATAAGCATGCATCATATTTTATTTATGCTATCCCCTGTTGTTTAACATTTGTCTCACCAGTAGCCTTTCATCATGGTTAGGGGAAACAATGGTGTGGTGGGCATTCACTAAAGTAAAAGTGTTGTGTTGAAAGGCAAACACATTACTGAAGTTTTTTGTTTGTTTGTTTGTTCATTTTTTAATACAGTGGCTACGTATATTCCAACACAGAGTCTGCCGAACTTAAGTTTAATCTATCTGGAATTAATTTTGGTATTTGTTTTAGAACAAGGATTTTTAAAAACTGCTTTTTTTCTTTAGTAAGAAAATTAACCTAGGAACAGTAGGAAGTTCTTCTTTCCTTTGGTGATCTGAAATGTCTCCTTGAGACTAATTTAAATCCTGTACTTACTTGAATTTAAATTTGAATCAACCTGTCTATTCTTTTTCTGATACCACATTATTTTAATTATTGTGGTTTCAAGCTTAGTTAACACTGAATAAATTAATTCACACACTAAAATAACATTTTAATTTTTTTGGTTCCAGATCCTTATCCAGACGATGCAGAAGGTCAGAGAGGGATATGCTGGAGCCCATGCTTAATTTACAGCTGCTGTAACACCTACCAAATATAGCTATGTCACATCTTGGAATAATCTCACCTGGTATATTCTAAAAGCATGTCGTTTGTTTTTTATAACGCACAGAAATTTTAAGCCTTGGTAGAAAGCTTTCTTTAGTCTATTCCATGTAGAGAACAAAAATGGGAAGAGTAAAACCGTACGCAAGTTTTCATCTGGTGTCTCTTAATGTTGTTTGAAACATAAAGGTGATGTGACATGGTGGATAAGTGAAGCAGCATTTGAGTTTCAACTTAACTGCATCCTAGTGTGTGTGGCTTTGGTTAATCTTCTTAACTTCTACGGGCCTCATTTCCCAGTAATGTGGAAGTATTAATAGGTTCTTATAGCATAGAGTATTTCCAAGTAAACACTCAAAGAAGGTAGTTGTTATTGTTGTTATTATTATTATGTGCCTTTAAATTCCCAAGTCATCATAGACAAGGGAAATGTAGGTTATAGGACAACAATTATTCTTCTAAACATGAAAGATGGGTTTGATGCTGATAGAATCATATTAGCAACAACAGAAAGAAGATAGGGAAAATGGTTGTTTTTCAAGTTGGACATTTATTTTCTGCTTTAAGAAAATCCATTATATAAATCACTTTACAAGGATGCAATTTTAAAGTATTTAAGTGTGTGTCTTTGTCTGTGTGTTATAACGAAAAAGAAAATATGTAGTGGCTTGGCGGGGAGAAAAAAGAACAAAGGGGTTAAGTGTGTTGAGTCTGTATCTGAAGTTTAAAAAACAAAGGACACATATTTCTGATATATTTAAGATATGTCATATTTTGACATAAACTTTTACATTCAGAATCCTTGATGCAACTTTTCCAAGAGTGCAGGTGTTATGTTTAAACTAAAAAAAGAAAAGATGAAAAAAGAAGGGAAAACAAGAAAAGGAAAGAACAAAAGAGGAATGCTTGCATATTTATTTGCCTGAGTGAATCAGGTTGGCCAGGGTTTCAATCAGGTCTCAGCTCCTGGTCTAGGCTGCCATATTTGTAGGAGCTGGGACTTGGCCTCTCTGCCCTACTTTGTCAACGAGTCTTCAAATCACAGTCCCCTGAGCCTTGGAACAGCAGAGAAAGCAGCTGAGCTGCATGCTCTGCTTGTGGTGTGAAAAAATAAACCCTTGACCAAAGGCACTGGCTGCAAATTCACAACTAGTCCCGCCCCCAGCTCTGCGGAGCTGCTGTCAGCTTTGATTAGCTTTTCTGACTGCGAGATTCTCCCGCTCCGTAAACTGTTCCGTCCCCTCGGCCCTCCTTGCTACTGCTACAGTTGGTTCCCTTTATTCTTTGATGAGCTGTCACAGCTGGCTGATCAGACTGCCACCCAATCATCTTCTCTTTTACTCAGGCCCCTAACTGACCTTGTTCTGTCTTTCCCGTTCCTGTCCCTCTGATCCTCTGGCAGTTGAATCGCCTACCCCTGCTGGTTGATCCCACTGCTTGGCTAATCAGCCCTTAGACAGTTTGATTAGCTGCTCCTTCCTCTCACCCTGCCAACTCTTCCTGCGGCTACCAGCTGTGCTCAGGGCCTGCTAGTAACTCACCATCAATTCCTTCTGACCCTCCATTAGTGCTGCTGGCTGATCGACTTAATACTTGTTCTCAACAACTCTCTGATCTACTGTTGCCTCTCTCCACCTTAGTCTTCTGATTAGCCTCTGATGTCTTTCTGTGTTCTATGAAAATTTCTTGCTATTAATTGAACCACTATGGGATCTTGTGTCAGGCACTTTTTAGCCTTTGAGATTAGATGGCTGTCTTTGGCAAGTGAGGTCATTTCAGTGCAGTGAAAGTTCAAGTGCCCAGTTCACGGCTCCCACGAGATGTCAACAGTTGCTATTGCATCTGACTTAATATCGCGAGCTGTATCGGTGATTCCATCACTCTTCCCGGGTAGCCTGAATCCTAGCTTTTTTTTAACTAGGTATTGAAGTGTTTCCTGAGCATAATCTTCCTCCTGACCTTCCCTCTGAGTAATACAAGAATGAAAGCACTAAACATACTAGAACACAGACAACAAAACTCCAAACGTGGCAAATGCTGTAAGAAAATACAACAGGGTAATGGAATTGAAAAAATGAGGTGGAAGGGTTTAGATGGAATAATTGAAAGAGGGATCTTTGAGAAGACAATATTTGATCTAGTATCTAGAAGATTAGAGGAAGGCAGCCACGTGGGATTATCTAGGGAAAGGATGTAATGGGCAAACGTAAAACAAATGCAAAGTTTTCAACGAAGTTTTGTGTATCAGAGGGACATAGGAAAGCCACTATGTCCAAAACATAGTGAACAACAGACATTGCTATGAAGTAAAGTCAGAGAAGTAGGCAAGGGCCAGAACATATCAGCCCAGGAATGCTACAGTAAAGTGGCTGGGTTTTATTCTAATTGTAATGGGAGAGTTAGTGGGAATCGACTCTAAATAAGCACTGTCCAATAAAACTTTAAGTTATGATGAAAATGTTCTATATCTGTGCTATCTGATATAGATTCCATTCAACATTCAAAATAGAGCCAGTGGGACTGAGGAACTATGTATTTTATTATTTTTAATTTTAATAAAAATTAAATTAATTT
>NW_016809273.1:3589183-3616112 GCF_001698545.2 Rhinopithecus bieti
AAATTAATTTTAAATAAAATTTCTAATCTAATAAAATTTTATGTTTCGATAATTGAATTTAACCAATTTAATTAAAATCCATAATTTAATAACAATTAAAAATTAATTAAACGGCAGGATGCAGTGGCTCAGGCCGGTAACCCCAGAACTTTGGGAGGCTGAGGTGGTCAGATCTCTTCAGGTCAGGAGTTTGAGACAAGCCTGGCCAACATGATGAAACCCTCTCTTCACTAAAAATACAAACATGAGCTGTGTGTGATGGTAGGCACCTATAATCCCAGATACTTGAGAGGCTGAGGCAGGAGAATCGCTTGAACCAGGGAAGCAGAGGTTGCTGTGAGCAGAGTTTGCACCACTGTACTCCAGCCTGGGTGACCCAGTGAGATTCTGTCTCGAAAAAAAAGTTATAATAAATAAAGAATTAAATATAAATCATACTGTGTGCTAGAGATAAGGACTACTCTAGAGAGTTAAGGGTTGCTTTAAATAAATAATTTTCGATATGTACTTCAGATCACTCCTGGTCCACGGAGGGTCCACCTCAAGGAAGCAATGCGTCAAAGAGAGTTGGATTTATGGCCCCCTCATTTTTTGTTAAGCCATAGAAGTTCTACTTTCTCTGCTTTATTTATTGGGTTTTCAAGAGATTTCATTTAGAAAAGCATAGGCTACTTAAAACATTGGAAAGCACTCAACACTGGATTGACAACAGCGGTGATATCAGAATGATGTAGATTGAATTAACAGCTTGATCACTTGCTAACTTACAGAACATATATAAAATATTTTACTTTATTTTTATTATCTGTAAAAAGAGATACAATTAATAATACCAATGTTATAGGTCACCTGTGTTGATCAGATGATGTAATTCAGGCAGAGTGTTAAGCAGAATGCTAGACATGTGCTCAGCAGATATTAACCTCTACAGTTACTGTTATTCTGAGGTTAATCAGTCCAGAGGGTTTGTGCCCCTAGTCATATATAACCGGAAAGTCAGCTAGCTTGATAATCTAGCTATAATATAATATAATATAACATAACATATAATATAATACATTATAATATAATATAATATAGCTAAACTTTACTATTACCTTATTCAAGATCATATAACTATGAGGGGATGAAGGGTGTGAGTTGGGATTTGAATTTAGTTTACCGTGATTCTAGCGTTAGTGATACTAACCACTGAGCATTCATCTATAAAATACAACTTCAAAGTTATACCGTAAACATATTCTTTCAATCAATATTTTTTTTTTTTTTTTTTTTTTAGATGGAGTTGTTGCCTAGGCTGGAGTGCAATGGCGTGATCTTGGCTCACCATAACCTCTGCCTTCCGGATTCAAGTGATTCTCCTGCCTCAGTCTCCCGAGTAGCTGGGATTACTGGCATGTGCCATCACGCACAGCTAATTTTATAATTTTAGTAGAGACGGGATTTCACCATGTTGGCCAGGCTTGTCTTGAACTCCTGACTTCACATAATCCACCTGCCTCGGCCTCCCAAACTGCTGGGATTACAGGCGTGAGCCACCATGCCTGGCCAAATCAATAAATATTTAATCCAGTAAAGGCAAATTGCAAAGGAAGCATTGTGAATAGTTATGAGAAGATCCTAATAATAATAAGAGGCTATTGCTATTTTAGTAATTTAAACTCCTTTCAAATGATTGCAAAGAAACAACTACTCTGTATTATATTCTAGAATTTAGTGCAAAAATGCTCAGCTGGGGCCATGACAGTTGTCGTCAGACAATTCTGATATTTACCTCCCACTAAGAATCCCTGCTACTCTTGTTGATTGGATAGGTAGCTTACAGGAGCATTCATTTGTTCAACCATACCATAACTCTATCACATGAATGCTATTATTATTTCTATTTTATGTTAAATAGAGATAATACCTTAAAACGTTAAGCAACCCATTCAAGGTCACGTAGCTAGGAAGTATTTGACCTAGTGTTTGAATGCAGTGACTGTGTGGGAGAAGCAACCCTGGAGCTAGAGAAAGGAGTCAGTGTCTTAACGTATAAAATGCAAGCATGTATTGTCATAACCTGTTAAATGATTGCAATAATTAAATAGGATCATGTGGTAAAACCCTTTTTGGTATCTCCGAATTGAAAGTTCAAATTGCATAGAAGTTACTCTTTCTCTAGAAATAACTGGTTAATTGGAAAGTGTGCAAAGCAGAGAGTGACAGAATTGATGTATATCTAAAGCTGATGGAATAGGCAAGCTATTCAATTGGGTCCCTTGTCCTGGACTCTGCTTCTTGGTTTGTAAAGAGTTGGTACACTCAGGAGAGGAAACATCTTACTTATGACCACCCTCAATTGCTAACATAAGCTAAGTTGAGCTTTTATGACTTAAGCAGTTGCATCAATACTATTAATCCCAACAATTATTTTGACAATTCCAGATTATATAATATACAAAACTCCCCAGCCTTTAACTGGGTTTCTGTTAAGCCCTGACAATTTAGAACAAAGAGCACTTAACAAAAAAGGGAATTCATAATATGTCAAGCTTAAAAACAAAAAGTGACACCCTTAAGCAAAGCATTCTTTTTTGATATTTATTTCATGAATATTTGCTGAAGTCCCCATGTATCAAATAGTGCTGTTAGGTGCTTGAGATACAGAAAAGAGCAGATGGAGTTCCTGTATTCATGAAATGTACATTCCAATAGGTCAGATGAACAGTAAACAAAAAAGTGAAAGTATTACTAATACATAGTAATGATTAATTCTAGGAAGAAAACTACAGCATTGTAAGTGGTTACATGGTAAGGGTATTTGGGATAGGGTAGTCAGAGAAAGCTGCTCTTAGGAAATGGCCTTTGCGTGAGGATTCAGTGAAGTGAGGAAATTGCTGTGTGAACTTCTGGGAGAGGATCTTTCAAGGTATAGGACAGACAGAGGGTGAAGGAATTTTAAGGAGGAATGAACTTGGGCATTTGACTGAAAACAAAGAAGCCAGTGCGCCTGGAGCCCAGTAAGCTGGGTGAAGAATAGCAGGAGATTGTGTTGCGGAAATAGGTGTCCTTGTAAACCATGACGGAGGCTTTAGATTACTGTCTTATTGGAGGGCTCTGAGTAAGAGGAAGGACATGATTAGATTTACATGATGAAAACATTATTTTGTTGCTAGATGAAAAATAACTGCATGGAGGCAAATGTGGGAGCAAGGAAACTAGTTAGAAGGTTACTATATCAGGCTTGTCTAAAAAAGAAGATGGCTTGAATTAGAAGGGAGCTGTGACAGTGATGAAAAGTGGTCAGATTTCAGATATATTTTGAAAGTAGCGAACATAGAACTTACTGATGGATTACGTGTGGTTGTGATAAAAAGGGGAATCTAGAAATAGTTCAGTAAATGAATATAGCAAATGAAAACTTACTGAAGAGGCCTTTCCAGGGATTACTACCAGCACTTTGCACAGAACATGGAGTTGAACAAATAAAAATTTTGAATAAGTGTTAGGAGTTATTTTTATTTTTATTAGCATTACTTCACAAGTATGTATTAAACCCCAAATAGGTGAATGTGTCAGGTGCTATTCTCTTTCCTATAGTAAACACAAATATCAAAAACCAGCTTCCCTCTTGATGTTCGTACAGTGGTTAGCAGCTCTTCCCATACTTCTGTCAATCTCTTTCTTAACCATTTACTGTTTGTAGCAAACATCTTACACATTTTACCTGTTCCTCTTTTAATCTTATTTTTATCCTAGGACTGTTTTTAAATTCACCATCTTCATTATTTATACTATATTCAAATACTTTTGTTATTTATGGAAGCTTTAGTTTATGTAAAGTCATCCTCTACTACATTTAATATTCTTTCAAGCAATTTTTCATATCAATCATGTTATACATTAATTCAGTAAAATATTATGCATCCATTAAAAAGAATAAAGTAGATTAATATCCAGTAACAGTAGATATTTTAAGTTAAAGAAGAGCAAGAGAAAACATAAAATAATAAAATGTAAATATGAATACTGTAAAATAAAGAATAAGGCCAGATGTGGTGGCTCATGCCTGAAATCACAGCATTTTGGGAGGCTAAGGTGGGAGGATGGCTTGAGAACAGGAGATCGAGACCAACCTGGACAACATAGTGAGATCCAGTATCTACAAAAAATTATTTTAAATTCGCTGGGTGTGGTGGGCACACCAGTAGTCCCAGCTACTCAAGAGGTGGAGGTGGGAGGATCACTTGAGCCCAGGAGTTGGAGACTACAGAGAGCTGTGATTGGGTCAGTGCTCTCTAGTCTGGATGACAGAGTGAGACCCTGCCTCAAAATTTTTTTTAAATAATAAAATAAAGAATAATTAATCTAACTTCTATATCTATCAAAATAGGCTGGATTATGCTTTGGAAATCAACAACCTCAAAATCTCAGTACATTGAAACAATAGTCTGGTTCTTTCTCATGCCTCATGTCCATCACAGAGTGGCAGGGAATTCTACACTTTGTTGTCCTCCCTACAAGGCCTAGGGCATATGGGGCAGGGGATTAAAGAAAACATTCCATTCATTTTCAACTGTATATTTCTCTTTAATTTGACATATACCAAGGAAAACAATGTTTAGGAAGTATTTTGCTATTGAAAAATATTTTTTCTAAGCATTTAGCAAAGATTAAATCTAAAAGTTATATAAAAGAAGCTCTTTAAATTACATTTTGTCTTCTTTACATTTATTTTCTCTATTAAAAATAATAAGGCTGGGCATAGTGGCTCATGTCTGTAATCCTAGCACTTTGGGAGCCTGGAGCCCAGGAGTTCAAGACCAGCCTGGGCAATGTGGCGAAAATAAAAAATACAAAAATTAGCCAGGTGTGGTGGCACACACCTGTAGTCCCAGCTACTCGGGAGGCTGAAGTGGGAGGATCACTTGAGCTTGGGAGGCAGAGGTTGCAGTGGGCCAAGATAGCGACACTGCACTCCAGTCTAGACAACAGAGTGAGATCATGTTTCATCATCATCATCATCATCATCATCATCATCATCATCATCAATGTCATATATTATTTAAAGAGTAATTCAATGGTTTAACATTATGGTGAATGTTTGTGGCACATTGCATGTTTATAAGGGCCAAGCCAATTTTTTTTTCCTATACAAATTTTACTTTCCCATTAAGTTTTTGAGAAAAAAGATAGATTGCCTTAATTTTCAAGCAAGTGTCCCTCAAAAAAGAAGTGAGAACTTAAAAATAATGTTTCTTTTATGGTATCTAGCAAAGTACTCTTTTCTTCTTCCTCAGCTGCAAAAGGGTCCTAATGTGGCTAATGCTAGTTTTCATGAAGATGAAAGATATATTTTTCTAGTCCTTTCTCTTGGTAAAGGCAATATACCTTTTTCTGAATATGAGAAGAAAGTTTAGAGATAATAATGTAGTTATTAGCCCTCCTCTCTTAAAGAGTTAATAGAAAAGGAGAGCCAACATATGTAGTGGAATAAATGAATAATAAATCCAGTTATGTTTATATATACATATATGGCATATATGTATATATGAAATTAAATATATACATATATGCCATATATGTATATATAAACAATTGAATTTTTATATTATATATTATATATACATATATGGCATATAGGTATAAATAATAATAATTTGATTTATTAATTTGTTCAGTTCATACTGTTAGAAAAGATTCATTTTTAACTCCAGAACACTGCACCCTGCCTATCAGAGAAAGCAGGTCAAATATTCACTTTCTATGAGGCTATATAGAGATAAAATTGCTAAATATGTAAAACACAGATTGAAAGCCCTCCATGATGCTTTTTCTCTAGGATGTTTGGGAGTTTCTGATGACCAAACTCTTCAGAGAAATTGCTGGATGCCCAAAGGCCTCGGAAAAATGTAGGAACCTTGACAGGAACAGAGTTTGTTGTCTGGGGAATTCTGAAAGCTCTGTTAAAATAGACCTAAAACTACCATTGGCATAAACAAGGTGTCACTGGGATTTTCAGTCTTTATTCCTTTTTTTTTTTTTTCCTGAGTCATCTCAGGCAGACTGACAAAGGCGTAAAACTATCTTTTCAGTACTTTTGATTCTCTCCCTACCTTCCATTTTTTCTTGTTGCTTGACTACTTATGTTGGTTCTCCTTTTCTATTAACTCTTTAAGAGAGAAGGGGTAATAACTATATTATTACCTCTAAACTTTCTTCTCATATTCAGAAAATATTATATATTGCTTATTTTTAAAATACTGAGAATACATATTACTTACCAAATAAAATGCGATTTGATTCCAAATTTACAAATTGAAATTGCTTTGTTATTTTTAACATGCCATTCTTCTTAATATAACCCATAAATTGGGTTTATTATTCATTTTCAGCAAAATTAAATGACTGGATTCACCCTAGACTACTTAATGTTTCAGGGAAACTAAATTGAGCTCTATGTGCTGCATATTGTTGAACTCAATGCTTGGGTACAAGGACCAGTAAGTTGTAGTTTTGCACTTAGAAGAATAACGTTTGAGTAGGGAAATATAGATAAAGAAGCCAAATGTAAAGAAAAAAAAGTGCTTAATTGTAAAATAAAGTAGAGTATAATCTTGAAAGTTCAGGGAAACCTTCCTACATATATGAACCTGGAACTGACTGGGTTTTAGAGGACAAAAGATTTCAGACAAAAGTATCATCCAGAATTATTGACCATAAATCTTGACATCTAATTATCTCGCCCACACTCACAGACATAAATGAATAAACTATATTGAATACCTTTTCAGACATTTTGTCATAATACTTATCATCAATCTTTTCAAGCCTTTATTGTTTTCTTTAACTCCTTCTTCTGAACTATGTTAGAAACTTTTCAGTACAAAAGCTCTTCAATAAGTCCAGTTTACATTTTTCATTCGTATTCCACTGGTGTTTACAAAATGTCTTTTAGAAGCTTGAAACACTTTCAAAGGGACCAGTGGGAAACAGCTGTTTCACACTTGATTTATCATCACCGCAAGTTCACTATTAACTCCAGAACACTGCACTCTGCCTATTAAAGTAGGTCAAAGATTCACTTTCTACAAGGATATATAGGGATAAAACTGCTAAATATGTAAAACATAGATTGAAAGCTCTCCATCTTCCCTTTAGTCAAGGCTTCTGTGTGATAACGATTATTTGAGGTTGCAAACGGGCCACAAGGTTGTTGCAGAAGTAATTCATAGGGATTGGATGGGGCAAAGGAATTGGAGAAGTATTTTGTACATATTAGTGTTTTTCTATTTGTCATTCGATCTATTCAACAAATGTTTTTTGATTATCTGTATGTATAGTACCAATATCTGGTCTAGGTGATAGAAATAAAGCATTGAACAAGACAGACAAATTTGTCTTCTTGTGGGACTTATATTTTAGCCATTAAAATGACAGCAAGTTGAATTTTAAAAGTAACATCACTTTAGAAGATTATTATAAAATAATATACATGTAGAGTGGAGAAAAGTTTTTTTACTGTCATGGCTAGGTAAATATTTGCTTAACATTTTGTACAGTATTCACCCCCTTCCTCCTACAGAGGAGGAATTCTGCATTTCATGTAGCTTCAGTGAGAGATTGTACTCAGCATTCTAGTCTGGAAGCTAAAAGGATCAGATCCTCTCTTACTTCAATTTGACAGAGCCAGGGATCAAAAATGTGAATTAGCTTAGTTAATCAGATATTCCTGTTTGCAATTTTTAATCTTGATGAAAGGATGCAAAGACATGGTAGGGTACTTATAGGAGTCATTCACTACATCACCTACAGCAATGATGCCCAAACTTTTCTTCTTGGGAAGAAACAGACTGTGTTTTCTGTTCCAAAGCTGTTTGACCTAACTTGCATCTTTGTTTTCTAAGTCTGCATATCCCAACTCCCACTAGCTCTGTGAATTCATAGTATTGCTCAAATAGATATCCATCTGTGAATCAGGTCCACTGTGTACTGGTTACTAACTTGTCTGATTTGGTGAGACAGAACACCCACACACAAAACAAGTTACATGAAGCAGATTTATTACTTAACTAAGAGGCAACAAGTGACAATAAAAGCCTAGGATTCAGGGCATGCCAGTCCCACAAGGCTCAGGAAAGCTGCCCAGGTTGGATGGAGTCTTGTTTGAATGTACTGCACTTGTACTGCAGCTGCAGGACCCTGGAAAGCATCCCATCCTAGGTTTTATGTGAGGGGAAGGAAAACATGACCCACTGGACTAAAACATTGAAGAGCAACTTGTTTCTAGGAGGAACTGGAACAGAGCCCTGGCTGTTCTAGTAAGTTTCTCCCTATCTTAGAATGTTGCATACTCGGAACATTCTACAGTTATACTTAAGAACTACAAACAGGAAAGGGGGAGAAACTGGGTGAGTCCAAGGTCACCCAGAGAACTGTTCTGCAGTTTACCACTGATCCAGATGGCCCGCCTTAGCAATGCTTGTCTATTTCCTATGCCCAGTGACATCCCCAGATTTGGAGTTGGAGATTGGTTTTGTCAGATCGATGTAACACCTGCACTGACACAATCTCTTTGCAACATCATTGAGCCATTGGCAGAATACATTTCACTAGGCCCAGGAGTACATTTGACTACTACCCACAAGCAAGGTGCTCAGGCCTGCTCAGAGCAGTGACCTAACAGAGGATCCCAGTGATCCAGGTAAGAGGGTACTAAAGCTGCCAGAAAAAGATCCTTCCAGTGGCCCCACTGTCTGCAACCAGTGCACCTGCTTCTGTACCTCCTCTACTTGTGCTTCGACAATAACTGAAGTTTATCTAGGTATAGCAGGAGGCATTGGCAATTGCATATACTCCTCTAAGTTGGGCTAAAAAGATCTAGATCCATTCTGTTGCCTAATACAATCTTCCCAAGGAAGCTGAGGGATGTCTGTTGGACTGACAAGGCAGTGGCTGTGAAAGAAGCAACATTTATTATGATCAGAAACAGATTTCCTATAATTTTTTCATGAGCATGGACTCCTGTGTCTGTTATCAAAGAGGTCACAAAGGGCGTAAACCCAGAGCCAGTTAGTAAGCCTGCCAGGCCAGTGGTGCATCTCATTTCCAGGGGTGATATCCAGGAGCACTTCCAGCATGCAGGATCCCACCATCCATCAGGCATGACATTGCCCATCCTATATTTGACTCACCACTGAATCACTGAACCACCTGCAGAGAAAGGTGTAACTTTTGGGTGTACACAGCAACCCTTCTCTCACTTTATTGTTCAGTGACACATTCATGGGTATGAAGGCATTGGAATTCACCAGCCAAGTCTTGAGTTAGTTGCATGAATTCAGTTTTCTTCAAATATTGTCCATGAAGCCCCTACACAGAGGGCTAACAACAGTTCAGTCCTTGTTTTCATTTTCACCCCGGGACACTTCTTGTTCAGGTAATCAAAGGAGCATGAAGTGTCAAAGTGCAAGCCCACCAAAGTCTTCTCAGTTATAGTTGTGACATTTTGGCAGTTAAGTTAAAGCAGAGCACCTCTGATTCTCTTCCATGTGGTGGGTGCCAAATTCACACTGAAGCGTGCACTGCGGCATTAGGAATATGTATGTAATTTACCACTGATAGGATGAGTAGTTGCTGTGGTTTGTAACAGAGTAATGTCTGAGATGGCAAATCTAACCCTTAATTGGGCTAACCAAGGTGGCTGATGCCTGGGAGAGCCTAATGAAAGTGTTGTGCTTCCAGGCCTCTGCTGCCATATCCTTGTAAAAGAAAACAGATTTACAGATGAGTGCCCTACACTTCACACCCTTGGGATTTTAGGTGTTTCTACTTATTGGATAGGGTTTGGGCTGGGTAGACATAGTGTCCAATTTTGTCTGTTCCAGTCCCCAGGTTACCACATCTGCAGGTACTCATTGTCCTTGTTGCTTGAGCCAGACCATTCATTTTCAGTCTTCCAGTTCAGGAAGGGAAGTCACATCCTGTTCAAACATGACATGTTTGGTAATGCTGCCCACTTGACTGAAGGGTTTAGATTTCCCCAGTGTCCCTAGAGACTCCTGGGACTCTGGTATTCCTTGGTTCCTTCCAATAACCCTGTGGGATCCCATGGAGAGCAGTAGCCCAGGAGAAGCATTGTTTTCAGATTAGAGTTGGGGTTCCCATCTGGGGTATTATGGTGGCCTGAACTGCAAACTGCCCCCCAGGACATGTACTCTAAAGGAAAAAAGAAATAAATGGTTGGGAACACTGAGATTGGGATTTGCAGATGTTGCCTAATCAAGCAGCTGGCTGGTTACCTCTACCCCGACTAAGGCCACTGTTTCTCAACAGGTGCTGCAGTGCCATGTTTCCCTACATCATGGTGCAGAGTTTAGTGTCCATACTGCCCTAGTCAGAAGGGGAACCACCCCACTAGCAGGACATCTTGATGTTCTTTCTTCAGTTGCTTTGCAAGTCGGATCACAAGCTCTCTTCCACGGAGGACATGGTAGGCCTAGCATCCATATGAGTGATACACATTTGTCCTTTCCAGGCAGCAAGTTATTGCCATAGTCCCTGTCCCCATATAGGGTATCCTTTGATAGTCCAATCATTCAGTTGCTGTTCTCTTGACCAGATGGCTAGGTTGTAGATAAAGGCCCGTACATCGGTGAAAATGCAGCAAGATAGGCTGGTAAGTGGTGGCCTGCGTGGCCATCATTGGTGCATGTAGTTTGACCCTTGGGGCAGAATGTTCATGTTCAGCCTCAGTAAAAATATGGCCATTCACTCACCAGATGGGGCCTGCAGTCCAGTGGACCCTGTCTGCTTTTAGTTTTGCAGGGGCATCAGTGAATCATGCCATACCATCAGTAGGCATAGGAGGAGTCAAAGCATCCCCTGAGGGTCACTTGGTCCATTCTAGAAAGCTAGCCATTTATTTATAGGGCCCACTGCTTCCCTGGAATTCTGGCTCAACCCAAATTTAAATGTATGCTTTCCATTTGATAAGTGGATTCTGCCAAGCCTGTCAATTTTATTGGTGAGGTTTGTAGGCAAACAAGTAAAAATAGGCAGTTTGTATTGCAGCAATCACACGTGGCATTCTGGCCATAAAACCTTCTATTTTTATCAGTTCCCAGTAGTGAGCAAGGAGTTGCCATTCAAAAGGGGAGTGTATCTGTTGGCTATATCAGGCAACTTATAAAGTGCTAGGGCAGCCCAATGGCAGTTTTCTGTTGCCCCAGATGACAATCAGTGTGCACACAAGTTGCAGACTTCTGTAATTCCAATGAGCTAGCAGGCTCTGAAAGCTGCAAAGGCAGTGCCTGGGCCACAGCTTTTTGAATGGTTTCTAAGTCCTGCTCTTTCAAAGCGTTTCAAAGTTGATGGCTTTGTTGGCCACTTTGATTATGATGGCCATGAGAACACTATGGTGGGGTATGCTGTCTTCAGTACCCAGAGGCCTCTTGGCTACTCGGCCTCCATTTTACTTAGTTGGTGCCACCAAGGCCAATAGTATTTTCCTAACTGTATCTGAATATTCATTTGGCTTCCCATCTAATTGGCCCTGGCATTCAGCCTGTAATAGTCTTAATGTCCTGGAGGTCTTTTTGAGCAGTCCAACTGTAGTGTTACTTTGTGACAGGGTAGTTTGTAATGTTTTTGTTTATAGCAATTCCTCAGTTAACCAGGTAATGTGCTACTCTCTCTTAGTATGGAATACTACTTTAGGTGAGTAACTCATTTGGACTTGGGTAGTTTAGGTGGCAGGCAGGGGTAGATATGCCCCATTGTTATGGCATGAATGTTTAGCTATGAGGGGTCATACCTCCGCAGGTGGCAGATGATGTTCTGCACCACAAATGGTCAGAATGTCAATGTCTATAATGCACTGAGTAGGGGAACCTTGGTCATCAGCACCTGAAATGCCCCCAAATGCCTGAGCTGTAGGCAGATAAGCAACGTGGGTGACCTGATTTGTCTCCAAACCTCCTAACATCAGAAGCTTAATGTTTTTCTTTTTTCCTCTTTAATCCTGACAGGAGTAAAGGCCACTGGCCTCCAGTGGGGAACCTATTTCTAACTGCACTATTTGGCCCTATCACTCATTACACCATGAAATTTGAGACATTTGGGCCTGCAATGTCCCTTTATTGAACAAACACACCAACCAAGCTGCCTAAGACTTGTCTGGGTTTCCCTCATATTTGTCCTTTAGATCACAAGTCTCCGTTTCTGTGAAGGCTCAAGTTGCACGTGTTGGTTCCCTCTCAGATGCCTCAGGGTCCTTATGAGCATTTACTTTTTGAGCTCTCTGGTCCCAGGAATGAGTGATCACATATGTGTCTGACAATCAGAGAATTGTATTCTGTGCTTCCCCGTTTCCATATTCCCTTTTCTTTGCCTTGATCCATGCAGCCAATTCATTCACATCCATTGGGAGTGACCTATGTCCCATTTATTGCACTTCCTTTCCCATAACTCATCTAGTTGCATGTCTAGTCCCTACATCCCCAGGCTGACATTTTTTCTTGGGTCAGGTCCTGGGGATTATTGTCTTTCTAGCTTCACCAGGAAGCCATGATTCTATCAAGGAGGACACTGCTCAGTGCGCCATCTTTGTGAAGCAAGGTCACTGTGCGCCAGGTACTAACTTGTCTAAGTCTAGTGAGACAGAACACACCCACACATAACAAGTTAATGAAGCTGATTGGATTTATTACAAACAGGCAGCAAGGAACAAGAGAGGCCTACGATTCAGAGCCAGCCAGTCTTCCATGGCCCAGGGAGGCTGCCATGGTGGATGGCATTTCCTCAGTATATGTCTCACTTGCACCAGAGCTGAGGAACCCCAGAAACCATCCCAGCCCAGGTTTTATAACAGAGGGTAACATGACATCCTGGGCTAACATGCTAAAGCAGACCCTTTTTCTAGCAGGGACTGGAACAGAGCCTGAGCTGTTCTGGCCAGTTGTTCTCTATCTTCGGATATTGCATTCCCAGCACATTCCAGAGTTACTCTTGAGATCTACAAATGTGAAAAAGGAGAAAAGTGGGTCCGTTCAAGGTCACTTAGAGAACTGTCCAGCACCACTCTTTTGCATGCAGCTGCCAAAGCTGGTTTCTGTTGCTTGCTGTGCTCATATCTTAACTATACAGTAGATTTGAATACTTCTGTGATTTAAAATACATTTCAGCACATTGATTTCTGGTGACTGGAATTACCTCTTATTAGCTCTGCTATATTTTCACATACCTGTATCTCCCTCAAAAACCCTGATATTTAATCCAAATAAATTTTTTTTTTATCTCCAAGAAGTTATATACCGTGAAAGATAATTTAGATAACAAAAGGTTTTGACATGAAAACTTGAAGATATGTTTTCATTTCTATAGAAGGTCATGATGTAGTAATGCCTTTGCTCTTCTTTCTATAATCTGTAGTTTAAAAAATAGACATTGTGTAGATTTGTCTGAGAATAAACTAGGTTGGTTCTACCCCTTCTGCAGTTTTTTAAACTGTTTGTGAAGAAAGTGTATGTATCCATAAACATAAATTTATTTAGACAACTTGTTGATATTATATTAGTGGTAAAAACTTTGGACTTTATATTATACTATATCTTATGTAGTATATTATACATATTTATAATATAGTACAAAATGTATTATTACATTCTAGATATATTTTACTATAATTATATTATGCTCTCTACATTAATATTAAAGTACAAGTTTGTTAAGAACTGTAACTACTAAGTAGCTTATATTCTGTAGATAATGGATTATTTAATTTTCTTTTCATCATATGTAGGTAGTTAGCAATTATGGTACAACTTTCTGGTAGTCCTTGCTGACAATATGTGCTCTAGAAAGTATGCAAAAAATTAAAGACTTGTGCAATATCTTTGAGGAATTTAAGTGTTTTCCAGTTTTTTCAAAGTCACAGCAAGGGATGTTTCAGAATGAATGATTACCTTGTATGTGTGTATATGTATGTTTAAACAGCATAATTAAAAATATATATATGTTGCCTTCTTGACTAGCAATCTTTATATTGGAAAAAATTTTGACCTTTTATAAAGCAATTGAAATATTATGATGTATGATTTAGTTTAAAATAATGCAAAGGTCATTTTCTTGTTAATATTTGGCAGAAGAGAGGGAGAATTTTAGAAACAAAGGCATTTTGTGGCATTAAGCAGAAAATCAATATAGTAATTATTCTTTCAGCCAGAATGTTTACCTTATATTTCCTAATTCCTGCTCAGTTCCTTTGTGCACTAAGGGAATACAATCACAAACTGAAGATAAGGAAATGTGGTCTTATGGTTGTTAATAAATAAAAAAGAAAAAATAACTCAGAGGTATTTATCTGCTAGGTTGGGGCAATTATTATCGGGAGTACAATGAAAGGGAAGATTGTGGAATTGGGATATTAATGATGTACCCCATTGGGTTTATTTTGATTAAATCCCCAAGTACTTGGTAATTGTTAATCCTTGACTTGTTTGTAATTTAGACACAATAATGACAGATGAAGAATGGTTAAGAGTAACTGATTAAGCAGTGATGGCCATTGCCAAATCCAGTGAATGTCAAATATGATTCTGTTCTGCTCCATCAAGGGCCTATCATGGATGAAACAAAGTGTCTATTCTGGGAATAAACAATTTTGACTCACCAGTTGACTGATGTAAGCTTGTCTGTTGACTTTGGCAAATAGGAAAGTTGAATGTTACAATTTTATTATTGATGTTCTTGTTGCAGGAGAACTGTGATCCTCATTGTGTTTTTCTTTAATCAGTCTTGGCCCAGTGGCTTGTGCTTTCAGGCACTAAACAAATATTTGTTAAATAAAATCACGAATGTTTAAGGAAATCAATTTCTATTGCCTGAGGACATATCAAGAGGTTCTAAGGTAAAAAGAAGATAGATATTTTGGGCAGATGTGAATTTGGGAAAATAACCTGGATATAATGAGATGACAAAAAATAGTATTCAGTTTTATGAGTGTATCCTTGAGTTCTTGAATTGATTAACAGATGAAAACACGGGTTTTCTTTGTTGTTGTTTTACTGATATAGTCTGTCCTACAGCAGACATATGCTTACATGTTTTAGAGAACTAGTGGTAGGAAAAGATGGGTTTGTATTCTAGCTCTACTTTGACCTTTCTGTGGGACATAGAGTCAGTCCTTAAACTCCGTTGTTCTCAGTAATAGTCAATCTTTGGCTTAGTGAATGAAGGAATACATTAAATATTGTATTTATCAAAGGGATCATAATTCATAAAGAACAGTAAAATCACGCAGCTCATGTTGAGGGACTCTTCAAACAGATTACTTCTGTGAAGTGTCGTGCATATACCTAGCATATAGTCTCAAAGCATGCTCTTAGCAACAGAATTATAGAGTACAGGCAAGTGACTTCTTGTAATATTGACCATTCAGGGGGATGTCAAGTCATGATTCTTTTCTCAGAAGTAGAAGTCTCTGTAAAGTCATGAAATCAAGGAAAAGTATTCTGGTAACTTTCATTTATTTTTTATTTATTTTTTGAAATGGAGTCTTGCTCTGCCACCTAGGCCGTAGTGCAGTGTTGCGACTTTGGCACTGCAACCTCCACCTCCTGGGTTCAAGTGATTCTGCTGCCTCAGCCTCCCGAGAGTAGCTAGGACTACAGATGCATGCCACCATGCCTGGCCAATTTAGTATATTTTTAGTAGAGATGAGGTTTCACCATGTTGGCCAGGCTGGTCTCAAATTCCTGATCTCAAGTGATCCTCCCACCTCAGCCTCTCAAAATGCTGAGATTACAGGCATGAGCCACCATGCTTGACCAAATTTATTTTTCATAAAACGATAACCAGTGGGCAGCATCACCCCGTGTATGCTCCTCTGAAAGTAAAATTAAAGATAGTTCAATTTTAGAGAACTGTGTGAGTTCTAAACTGTATATATTTTATATAACTGCATATATAATTGTATATAAGGAGCAATTTACATATAATTTATATTTTAATATTTGCTTTCTCATTTATTCTAGTTCATATTCAGTAGGTATATACACAAGCAGTACTATACTAGTTGCTTCTGACTGTACAGTGTTTGTTGCTGGTGCAGGTACCATACCAGTTGTTAATGTAAAATATTTTTACACACTTGGGAGTACAAATACAGGTTTCTTACATGCATATATTGCATAGTGGTGACGTCTGGGCTTTTAGTGTACTCATCTCTCAAATAATGGACCTTGTACACAATGGATAGTCCTTCTACATTCATCCGCTTCTTACTCTCCCATATTTTATGGTCTCCAAGTGTCCATTATTACATTCTATATGTCCATGTGTACCCATTGTTTGGCTTCCACTTGTAAGTGAGAACATGTGGCATTTGATTTCTGTTTCTGAGTGGTTTCACTTAGGATAATGGCCACCAGTTCCATCAATGCTGCTGCAAAGGACATGATCTCATTCTTTTTTTTGTCTGAGTAGTATTATATATATATATAATATATACTCTTAATAAATCGATCCCTTTATCATTATCCAATGACATTCTTTCTCTTTTTCTTTACTATTCTTGTTTAAAGTCTATTTTATCTGGTACAAGTATAGCTACTCCTGCTTGCTTTTGGTTTTCATTTGCATGGAATACATTTTTCCACTTCTTTACTTTCAATCTATGTTTCTGTGGGTCAGGTGATTTTTCTTGTAGGCAGCATATAGTTGGATCATGGCTTTTTAAAATACGTTCTGCCTACCTGTATCTCTTAAGTGGAGCATTTAGTCCATGCACATTCACAGTGAATATTGACATGTGAGACTTTGTTCCTGATACATTGTTGATTATTTTCATGTTATTTTATATATTATTCATGTTTTTATTTTTCTCTGTCTTTTTGTCTTTGTGCTTTGATGAAATTCTAACATGTTGCCATTTGATTTCTTTGTCTTCTTCCTTTGTGTGATTGTTTTATATAAACTGTGCATTTTGTATTTCAATGTGTTTTGTGATAGTGAATACTGAGCTGTGTTTCCATGGTAAAGACCCCTTTGAACATTTCCTATAGGCCTGTCCTAGTGGTGACAAATTCTCTCTGCATTTGTTTGTCCAGGAAATACTTTCTTTCTCTTTCATTTATCAACCTTATTCTGAAAGGATACATAATTATTCGCTGACAGTTTTTGTTTGTGTGTTTGCTTCTTCCTTTCAACACTATGAATATGCCATCCCATTCTCCTCTGGCCTGTAAAGGTTCTGCTGAAAAGTCTGCTATTAATCTGATGGATGACTACATGTTTATAGGTGACATGTTTCTCTCTTGTTATTTTAAAAATTATTTCACTTTGACTTTAGACATTCTAAATATAATATGCTGTGGTGAAGTCCTTTTTGCAGTATATTTTCCTGGGGCTTACTGTAGTGTTTTTATGTTGGTGTCTAACTTTCTTGATAGACTTGGAAAGTTTTCATCAATTATTTTCTTACATATGTTTTCTAAAATTTTGGATCTCTTTTTTCCCCTCAGGAATACCAAAAATTTGTAAGTTTGGTCACTTTATTAGTCCCAGATGGCTCTAATACTTTGTTTATTCTTTTAAATTATTTTCTTATTTTTGTCTGACTACATTATTTCAAAAGACCTGTCTTTAAGTTCTGAGATTTTTTCTTCTACTTGATCTCATCTACTATGGAAGCTTTCAAGTGTATTTTGTGTTTCTCTCAATGAACTTTTATTTCCAGAACTTTTGCTTAATTTTTGAAAGATATCCATCTCCTTGGTAAATATCTCATTCCCATATACTTAATTGATTTTCTCATTTCTTTGTGTTGGTTTTCAGATTTCTCTTGCATCTCACTGAGCTTCTTTAAAAATCAATATTTTGAATTATTTATCTGATTTTTCAAGGAATACTTTTGATTGGAATCTGTTTCTGGACAGTTGTTGTGGTCCTTTGGTGACATGATATTTTTCATGTTTCCTGTGTCCTTCCATTGATATTTGTGCATCTGGCATAGCAGTTGCCTGTCCTAGTTGTTTGAAATTGCTTTTGTAGGGGAGATTTTTTTCTCCTAAGGATATATGTAGGTTGTTGATTAAGATATTTGGCTTTGATTTTGAGTGCCTACGGTAGTGTGATGTTCATATGATTTCCTCAGTAATACACAGGGTGAGTAATCGCTGTGGTTTCATCAGTGACTTAGTGTACATTTATCATTTGTGGCTTTGATGAAGCATAACTGAGAACTTGGGATGCAAACTGAACCAGTCTTTGGGATCCAGTGGTAGCAGCAATGGGGTGAATGTGACTGTTTTTAGGCCCCAGAGCAGCTTACACTGGCTTCAGTGTTAACAGGTCCTGGTGGGCTGATCCTTGAGTCTCCCAATGGCTTGCTTAGAGTAGATGGAGTAGTGAACAAAGCATGTAGGTGGGTTCTTAGGCCCCTGGACAGCTGGAGTGGCGTGGGTGATGGCAGTAGTGGTAGTGGAGCAACTGCTGGATCCAAGTGGTTTGTGCTGGTGCTGCTGGAGGCTGTGATGGGTTAGGCTAGCTCTCAGTCTTATACTGCCTATCCCAGGGTGATGAGTATTGCCCTAAGTGTGCATAAGAGAAATTGATCTCCCTTGTTCCTCCCCAAGTTGGATGGTGGGTCCAGCTGCATCACCTCAAACTTGGCCTGAGGGTGGCACATAGTCCAGCATTAAATTCAAAATGGTTCCAACCATGGGCTTGTGACCTGGGACAATGGGGCCCCTGCCAGGCAAGCAGGATTATCAAAAAGCTGTGAGGAATGCAGTTCACTCACATCTCAATCTTACAGTATCCCATTACAGGGCAGTGGGTATTGTCCTAGATATGCATAAAATAGCCTGATTTCCCTATCCCTCTTTGGCTGGAGCAGCTACAGCTGAATCAGCCTGAACTCAGACCAAAGGTGAAGTGCAGTCTAGTGTTAAACTCTTAAAATGGCACCTTGGGCCTGGAACCAGATAGTAAGTGGCACATTCCAAGCAAACAACATGGGCAAGAAGCTGTAAGAGGTGTAGGCTCTCACATCTCAGTCTGAATAGAAACTTGCAGCAGGGTGGCAGGAACCCTCGGGGTGGGTGGCAGAGCCTGGTTTCTTTTTGGAGCACCATAGTGGCCACAGCTGTGTCTGAAGACCCCTATATCCAGGCTTTCAAAATGTCTCCCAACTGAGGCTACATACCGGACTTGAATGCCTGAGGGATTCTATGTGGGTTCCCTTTTTAGAGTGATGTCTCTGTGCAATCTTTAGGCAACTCTATATGTAAGGTTCAGGGGCCTAGTAAGTCAAGGGTTTCTCCATAACCAAGATGGTAAAAGCCCATGTCTCAGGCCTGGGGGTTTCTCTCTTTCTGTTTCCCCAGGTCCAGGAGCCTCTCTCAGATCTCGGTCAGCTCCTCCGTGGACAAGCTGCCTCAAACTCTCTCTTTACTTCTGTGCTTCCCCTCTCTTCTCTGGGGAATCCTAATATTATCTCCTGGATATTCTGTTCAAAATAAGAGTATCTACTCGCTATTCTGGTTTCTCTCCATGTAGGAGGTATATGCTACCTGTGTCTATTCAGCCACCTTGTTGTTAAATATTTTGAATATTATGCCTACTTTCTTCCATCTATTCATTCAACCAGCAATTATCTGTTAACAACTTACTGTGAATAAAGTACAGTTGACACTAGAATTTTAGTGGTTCCACAAATGAATACTGGATATAGCTGCAGGCCTTAACTGAGATAATAATGCAATGTGCCAAGATCTTTGCAAAATGTTTATTAGGTTACTTAACCCTCGCAGCCCTTCTATATGGTACATACAGGGTTTTATTTCAGTTTAATATTGAGAAAACTGAGGCACTAAAATTTAAGAAATTCACCAAAGGTCACCCGAGTTTCTGGTTTTCAAAGATTTCCCTATTGCTGAAAATGCCTTCAATAGGTTGCTCCTGTTACTTCCTATTTTATAATAGCCTGTCATTCAATGTTGCATTTAGGCAACTTCTGAATTTAAAATCCAAACTTTTTACTCCAAGTAATTTATTTCTGGATGTCCTGATAATAGAGGTGTAGGTTTGGATCCTAGGCCAGGCTGGAGAAATGTTCCCACTCCCAAATGACAGTTCAGGACCTTACTTCTCTCTTGAACTCTTCATTGTACTCAGCTCTCTTCATTGTACTGACCTGACCGATTCCCAGAGAGGACCTCTCCCTATTGTCACACAATGGCAGACAGAGGTACCAGGGGAAAATCTTTCCAACTTTATCTCCAGAGCAAAAAAGGTGGGTACGTTTTCTCATATTCTTAACAAAGACCCTAGGACTTATCCTGTTGTTATTTATACAATCCTGGTTTAAATCCACATGTGTCCATCCTGATTCACATAAATTGAGACTGTTTGAATGAGGGAGGAGCATCCCCTAGTAAAAACTGAGAGGTTTTCTAGAAGCCAGATACCTCCGTGTAGGCAAACACAAATGAAGGCTACACGACCCCCAAGCTGGCCTCAGAGGATTCCTGCTTTTCTAGAAGATTCTGTCTGGAAGTCGTGAGTAGCCTCAACACTCAGGAGTGACTGGATGAGGGAAATAGAGAGAGAAAACACAGTTGTAACCTCTGAAACACAAGCGACGATCACAGGAAGTAATGATGGAGCGCACACCACTCTGAGTCCATGTCAGAGTACTTGAAGCTGATTTGAAGCTTCCTGCCCAGACTCACTCAGTCATTATGACTATCAGGCACCACTGACTTTTCACTCCCTGAGGATTCTCTCTGGCTGCCAGAACCTTCTCTACCCAGGTCCCTTGAAGGGCCAGAGAGTTAACATCTTGTAGGAGCAGCCCCCAGCTGGTGATCTCTCCTGTGGGATGGCACTGAGTCACATGTGCCACACTGACTCCCAGCTTTATCCCAGTGGGGACTACTGCTCCTCTACCAGTGCCTCTGGGGTCACCTCCCAAATAAACCACTTGTCCTTGAACCCTTTCCTCAGGGTCCTCAAATGCTCATATAGGCCATGACTGCATAGAACCCAGGCCTATTTTTGCAAAATAGTTATCGTTCATTGTCAAATGCTTCTTACATAAGCATAAAAAAGGAGAAGAAAATGCATGATTTCCCTTCTAGAATTACACAAACCACACATGTGTGCACCCACACACACGCGCACATATACACACATAATAATCACAATTATGATTTTTTTAAAGTTTGCTTATTTTAAATTGAGATATAAAATTGTATGTATTTGTTGTCTACAAGTTTATTTATTTATTTATTTATTTATTTATTTATTTATTTTTGAGACGGAGTTTCACTCTTGTTGCCCAGGCTGGAGTGCAATGGCGTGATCTTGGCTTAGCTCATTGCAACCTCCGCCTCCTGGGTTCAAACAATTCTCCTGCCTCAGCCTCACAGTAGCTGGGATTACAGGCGTGTGCAACCACACACAGCTAATTTTTTTTTTTTTTTTTTTTTTTTTTTTTAGTAGAGTCAGGGTTTCTCCATGTTGGTCAGGCTGGTCTTGAACTCCCGAACTCAGGTGATCTGCCCTCCTCGCCCTCCCAAAGTGCTGGGATTACAGGCGTGAGCCACCGACTCCAGCCACAACGTGATGTTTTAAGGTGTATATGCACTGTAAAATTGTTAAATCTAGCTAACTAATAAACGTTACTACGTTATGTAGAATCATTTTTTGTGTGTGTGGTGAGAACACTTAACAGGCATTCTCTTAGCCCTATTTAAGAAAATATCATATTGTCGTTCACTGTAGTTACAATGCTGTACAATGTATCTCATTTCTCCTGTATAACTACAAATATACATCCTTTGCAAACATACCTTCAATCTCTCCTCCTTCCAAACCACTTCAACCTCTGGCAAACCACTAATGTACTCTCTACTTCTATGATACCAACCTTTTTAGATTTCACGTTGGCATGAAATTATATGGTAATTATCTTTTTGTATCTGGCGTATTTCACTTAACATATTGTCATTCAGGTTCATCCTCTTGTTGCAAATGACAGGATTCTGTTCTTTTCATGACTAAATAGTATTCTGTTGTGTATATACACCGATTTTCTTCATCCTTTCTTCCATCAGTAGATACTTAGGTTGATTTCAAATCTTGACTATTGCAAATAGTGCTGTGATAAACATGAGAGTGCATATTTCTTTTCAACATAAAGATTTTTATTTCCTTTGGATTGAAACCCACTAGTGGGGTTGCTGGATCATAAGGTAGTTCTATTTTTACTTTTTTGAGGACACTCCATATTGTTTTCCATAATGAGTATACTTATTTTCATTTCCACCAGCAGTGTTTTAGAATTCCCTTTTTTCACATTCTTGTCAACATTTGCTAGTTTTTGTCTTTTGGTAACAGCCATTATAACAGAAGGTAAGGTCATATTTAATTGCAGTTTTGATTTCCATTTCACCAATAATTAGTGATGTTGAGTATTTTTTTACATACCTGTTGGCTATTCATATGTCTTCTTTTGAGAAATATCTATTTAGGTCTTTTGTCCATTTTTAAAACTTGGTTATCTATTTTTGTGCTATTGAAGTGTTTGAATTTCTTAGAGTTTTGGATATTAACCTTTTATGAAATGTAGAGTTTCAAACATTTGATCTCATTCTGTATGTTGTCTCTTCACTCTGCTGATTGTTTTCTTTGCTGTACAAAGTTTTTTAGCTTGATATAATCTCATCTGTCTGTTTTTGCTTTTGTTGCCTGTGCTTTTGGGGTAATATCCAGAGAATCATTGCCTAGACCAACATTATAAAGATTATCCCCTAAGTTTTCTTCTAGTAGTTTCACAGTTTTGGATCTTACATTTAAGTATTTAATCCATTTTTAGTTTTTTTATGTGGTGACAGATAACGGTTAAATTTTATTTTTCTGCATGTGGATATCCAGTTTTATTTAATGAAGAGTCTGTCCTTTCTTCATTGTGTGTTCTTAACATGTTTGTTGCAAATCAATTGGCTGTAAATGCAGTGGCTTGTTTTTAGGTTTTCTATTCTGCTCTATTGGTCTATGTATCCATGGGATGTGCTAGCACCTCCCTCCTGCACTGGGTGTGTTAGCACCTCACTCCCTCTTTGTCACTCTTATGGCATATTCAATACAGGATTTTTTTTTTCTCATTCACGTATTTTGGGAAGGTGGATTATGTTGGATAAAATTCAAGTTGGGACTGAGTTCTATATCTGGGTTGATCCAAGGCAAGACCAGATTATGTGGAGAAGCTGGAGTGGAGAACAGAAAAATTCCTAAGAATGTGAAGATTTAGAAATAAGTAAAAAATTCTTGAAAAACTCCAGTCTTTGAAGACCTTGAAAATTGTGAAGTGAAAGCCAAAAACTCCTAGGAGTAAAGCTAGACCCGGTTAATGTATGACTGTAGGTAGAAGAAATAGAAAGACTTATCAAAGTTTTAAAATTTATATAATTGTATCAGATGAGAGATACTGAGTCATAGCCACTTTACCAGGTCACCTTCCCCTTCTCAGACACCCATGGTTCAGGAGTAGACTCCATAGCCGAGGTTTCCCAGTTCTTTGGAACAAAGCATTAAGATCATGGAGAACAGGTGATTGTAAAAGATGGTGCTACCCACCCTGCATAGTGCTCTTACTAACCCACACATGGGGGTGGGGAGGGCTAGACAGCCTTGAGATGTTCTCACTGTCATCCTGGCCATGGGCATGCAGAAGCACATCACACTGAGAAGAGAGCAAACAATATTTCCAACTTCACACCCAGTGTCAAAGACCAAATCTGGCATAGGGTGACTGAACTGGAGATCTGGAGGGCAGAGGGGGCACACTGAAGGGAGAAGGAGATGGGATCTCCTGAGTATCAGTTTCTAGGAAAGAGCCAGCACTGAAATTTAGATAAAAAAGCAGAAAAGGAAGAGTTCAAATCAGGAGAGCCTCCAGAAGGGAGTGCAGGGTTGGGAACCTCCCTCACCAGAGTGAAGGCAAGCCATCTTCCCAGAACGGAGACCCTGTTGAGAAAGACATCTCAGTTCCTGCTCCAGAAAGGGCAGACTCTTTGAAAATGTAAATCCAGACAAAGGATCAGACATCTGTTACCACAGAACTGTCGGAGGAGAACAGGGTAATCTCAGCAAGTTTCCCTGAAACAAAGCAGCGTCAGCCTCTGAGCAGAGCCCAGGCCCTGTCCAACCAGACCGGACTTGGGATAGTAGGAACACTGAAGGTCACATACTCCCAAAAGAGAAAATCAGAAGTCTGGGCAGGCTAGGACCTGTGCTCTGAATTAGTGGGAGGAAAATCTTTGTTCTTGCTTCTCTAGGTGGGAATAGCTGACGTGGCGCTCAAGGCTTCTTTTCCTTCCTGAAGAATTATTCTGCACTGCTATCAGTTATTTACAATTTACAAAGCTCTAATGATAGCCCTCATAAAATGGAATCAGATAATCAGAAACATTTGCTTCAGGCAGTGTATAGTTTTCACTGCAGTTCAGATTTTTTCCTGTAGTCTCTTCCCTTATAATAAAAACAAAAGAAAACAAACAAACGAACAAACAAACAAAACCCTCATAGAACGATGTTTTTATTTGATCACAAAATAAGGCTACCAGTCTTAGTAGTTTTGACTTGATTATTTACATAAGAGCAGAAAGAGTGTAAATATCTATGCGGGCCTTCTTAAGTTGCCTCCCTGGATGTTTTCATAAGGAGTCTCAGATTGGACCTTTTTATTCCTCTATTGCTGTCCTGAAGCTAGGAAGACAAGCCCAAGAAATTACCTCCACTAGATTTCACTTACAAATAGTATAAATTTTGGCAAGTTCTTCTCTTTTCAAGGCCCCCAGATATGCCATTTCCTGGAATCTCTGGGAGTGACTTGTGTTACCACCTATAAGTCTGGATCCTGTAAACGAGATACCTGGCTACACAGTTCCTGGGACGGCTTTGTAAGAAAAGGTTCCATAAATTGCCTTAGAAGTGGCCTGGTCAAACCTGAATGAAAAGCATCATTTTGAATATGACATTCTGACAAGTCTTGGGTTGCATAACCAACTTTCCAGTTGTGTTCTGAAAAGAAGGGAGACAAATTTTTCATGAATGTATGCAAATAACTGCACTGCTATGGATAGAAAGGAGACTCAATTAGAGTTTCTGGATTTCTGGATGTCAGGGAAAATATATCATTTAAAAGTTTTCCCTTAGCTTACCAGTGCAGAGTCTATTAAATGATTAAATTGTTATGATTTACACACAGCACAATAACAAAATTTGTATGTTTGTATGTGTGTCTAACAAATAACAAAGGATATTTGAATATATATGTCCTATATATAGTTACATATATTTTATTTATATATAAATACACATTTATATGGAGAATATATATGTAATATATATTAAAATGCCAGCAATATAAAAAATAAAGCTATAATCATCCATTGTCAGTTTATTCAATCCCATATAATTAATTCTGGTTCCACTGGGTCTTAGGTTAGTAGTCTCATGAACTTCTCTGCTTTTCAACTGCAGAAAATTCTTACTCAGTACCCCCATATGGAATTAAAGTTGTCTAAGGGATGCCATAAGAAATTGGAAACCTATACTCAAAACTCTACTTTTCAATGAAACGGTTGTTGGAAATATCTGTTATACCCCTTTTTCACAGAGATCTGAGTCAGTCCTTCTTTGAGTACCAGAAAGACTCTGGCCTGTAACTGATTACACAACATTTGCGGAAAGATCAGAATAAAACAAAACCTATCTAGAAGACAGAGATGTAAAATGGCTGTGGTAAATTTATTACTGATAATTTTTTTTTTTTTTTTTTTTGAGGCGGAGTCTCTCTCTGTCGCCCGGGCTGGAGTGCAGTGGCATGATCTTGGCTCACTGCAAGCTCCGCCTCCCAGGTTCACGCCATTCTCCTGCCTCAGCCTCCCGAGTAGCTGGGACTACAGGTGCCTGCCACCACCCCCGGCTAATTTTTTTGTATTTTTAGTAGAGATGAGGTTTCACCGTGTTAGCCAGGATGGTCTCGGTCTCCTGACCTCATGATCCACCCACCTTGGCCTCCCAAAGTGCTGGGATTACAGGCTTGAGCCACTGCACCTGGCCTATTACTGATACTTTTCAAAAGTGAAAAATCTGATGAGAATTCATGAGAAGAATAATGCAACTGACAAGGAAATTAGATTGATGCTGTGGCTTGTGAAATAAAAAAGAAAATAAGGTTAAACCAAAAAAGGTTTTGACAAAATGCCTGTAAGCATAATGATTAAAGATATTTTCCAAGAATATAGTGAATATTACATTTATTTTGTAAAATGAATAAACAATTTTATGAAGAAAATATTTTGAGATATAACTATAATAATCTTAAAACAATATATTACCACATCCCAAGAATATACCAAGCCCTTAATAAGAATATATATCAAGCACTATATGATACTATCAAGAAGTTTAATAAGTTTGATGAAAATTCTAATTATCTGCATTTTTAGCAAAAGACAAAACAAAACCAACTCAATTGTTAATATTGACATGAATCATCAGATAGAAAGTATTGGCCTAGATGATGCTAGATCCAAATTAAGGAAATGAGGTTATTCACACCTGTAATCCCAGTACTCTGGGAGGCCGAGGCAGGTGGATCAGCTGAGGTCAGAAGTTCAAGACTAGCCTGGCCAATAACAAAACCCCAACTCTACCAAAAATACAAAAATTAGTCAGGCATGGAGACAAGTGCATGTAATCCCAGCTACCTGGGAGGCTGAGGCATGAGAATCACTTGAACCCAGGAGGCAAAGGTTGCAGTGAGCCGAGATCGTGCCACTGCATTCCAGCCTGGAGGATAGAGTGACACTCTGTCTCAAAAACAAAAAAAAAAACAAAAAAAAAAAAAAAAAAAAAAAAAAAAACAGGTTAT
>NW_016809273.1:3616248-3630560 GCF_001698545.2 Rhinopithecus bieti
AAAAAAAAAAAAAAAAAAAAAAAAAAAAAAAAAAAAAAAAAAAAGAAGAGGTTATGGTCATATAAACATTTTAAATAATAACTGAATTTATGACTGATAACACTTTACTGTTGTTGCCTAATATCATCGGGCCAATCACACTTATACATCTATGTATAAATATACAAAAACCTGGCAGAACTATTGCTTGCTATTTATTTCAGTGTTTCTGAGGTTATGACATATGGAAAGTAAAGGCATTGACTAATAATTGTAGACTTCCCATAAAACATGCCATCTCTGAAGTAGCCATGATTTGTTTAATGAAAAGGATACACTCTGATACATACATTGTTAGGCAATTTCCTCATTGTGTGAACATCACAGAGTGGACTTACATCGATCTAAATGGTAGGTCCTACCACACACCTACATTGTATAGTATATAGTCTATTTCTCTAAGCTACAAACCTGGATGGTACGTTACTCTACTGAGTACTGCAGGCAGTTGTAACATGTGGTAAGTATTTGTGTTTCTAAACATATCTAGACATGGAAAAGGTATGGTAAAAGTATAGTATTTTATTTATTTATTTATTTATTTATTTATTTATTTATTTATTTGCTTATATTTTATTTTATTTTATTTTGAGAGAGTTTCAGTCTGTCACCCAGGCTAGAGTGCAGTGGCACAATATTGGCTAACTGCAGCCTCCACCTCCCAAGTTTGAGTGACTCTCCTGCCTCAGCCTCCTGAGTAGCTGGGATTACAGGTGCCCACCACCACACCTGGCTAAGTTTTGTACTTTTAGTAGAGATGGGGTTTCACCATGTTGGCCAGGCTGGTCTCAAACGCCCAACCTCAAGTGATACACTTGCCTCAGCCTCCCAAAGTGCTAGGATTATAGGCATGAGCCACTGCGCCTGGCCAAAAGTACAGTATTTTAACCTTATGGAACCACTGTCAAATATGTGGTTCATAACTGACTGAAACGTCATTATGGGGTGCATGACTGTAGTTATTTTAATGATAAAAATTTAACCATTGGAAGGCTGAGCAGTGTGTTTATTTGACAATTCTTGCAATGAAACTCATAAATCATAATATATCAAATACACTAATTATTCCCAGAGCTTTTCTTTGTATAAGGTGAAAAAATTAAACTGTATGATGTTTCACGGTACCATTGGGAAATCTCAAAGACAGTTTTAGGTGTAAGAGATATTCTGAAAATTTTATTTTATTCCATTTTGTATTAAAGATTTGAACTGGAAAGCCAAAATCAAATTTGTCAGGAAACTTGAAAATTTAGCTCAGAACCAGGACAGGACAATAAAGCACTTAAAAATAGATGGTAATGTAATCATAAATAATCTTAGCTCTTTCATAATTGAAGAAGTTTTATTTTCTTAAATAATAAAGTTAATATAAAGCAGATAAAATTATTCCAGTAAGACACAAAATATTTGCTATCTTGACAGATTAAACATAAAAAGAGAATTACCCTTGATATTACAGGTTAAGGCAGTAAATGGCCAACCAAGGAAACAAGCCCATCAAAATTCAGCAAATCTGTTGAGATTTTAACACACTTCATAACTTTTCAGACTCACATAGTAAATGATAGCAAACAAAATTAATTTTCCAGTTTCATCTTGTATTTTGTTCTTTCATACTATGGAACAGAGCTCAGACCTTAGGGTGTCTGTGAGCTCATGACTAACTTTATCATATTGCTAAGATGTCATTACCACGAGAACACATTTATTAATCTCTTCAGATTAATCAATAAGCAAGCATTTAACAAATTTTCAGTTTCTGTTTTTAATATGGTAAATATCATTAATTATAATACACCTAAACACACAAAAAAAGTGCTCTGGAGATTCTCAGTAACTTTGAAGAGTGTGAAGATACTTGGAGAACAAAATGAAAAAAAAATCCAACCATATTTATGATTGCTTTGCTCAAGGGAAAAGATAATGTGGATAATTGAGGACTCTCATGTCACATGTACTCATTGCAGCAGATTCACAGAGCTCATAGATATCTATAACACAAATTTCTACAACCACCAACATGCTAAATTCTTATACAACCTTTCAAAATGGTAGACACAGCAAC
Source organism: Rhinopithecus bieti (assembly GCF_001698545.2). Taxonomy (NCBI): domain Eukaryota; kingdom Metazoa; phylum Chordata; class Mammalia; order Primates; family Cercopithecidae; genus Rhinopithecus; species Rhinopithecus bieti. Next base: position 3,618,353 of record NW_016809273.1, read on the forward strand.
ACAGAAAAACAAAACGAAACAAAACCAAAAAACAAAACACATACACATTCGATAATAGACCCAAAGATGCTTCTTTGTAGCATATAAAAATTGGAGAAGGCCAGCTGCGGTGGCTCAAGCCTGTAATCCCAGCACTCTGGGAGGCCAAGGCAGGAGGATCACGAGGTCAGGAGTTCAAGACCAGTCTGGCCAACATAGTGAAACCCCGTCTCTACTAAAAACACAAAAAAATTAGCTGGGCGTGGTGGCAGGCACCTGTAATCCCAGCTACTTAGGAGGCTGAGGCAGGAGAATTGCTTGCACCTGGAAGGCAGAGGTTGCAGTGAGCAGAGATCATGCCACTGCACTCCAGCCTGGGCAACAGTGTGAGACTCTGGCTCAAAAATAAATAAATAAATAAATAAAGGAGCAAAAAGCATATAAATCTAAAATGATGCTTCACAATTAATGTCTTAGTTTTCTAGTCTTACTAAGAAATAATAAGCATCTAATAATTTTCAATTAATTTAATATTTGTTCAAGGCTTTAAGTTACTTAAAGGCTTTAGAAATTATGTTCAAGTTAACGTACTATAAAATATAGTTACTATTGCAATAGAGTTTGTCAAAATTAATTTAGTTAAAAACAAGCCTACATGTTTTATGATCTTAAAACATTAGGAATTATTTAACTTATTTTATCAGAAAGCCTATATACATTTAGAAAACATACCCACGAACATGTCTCGAAAATTAAAATGAAACTACTACATAATCCAGCACTCTCACTGCTGGGTGTGAATTCAGTAGGTCAAAGTGAGGTCACTCCCATGTTTATTTCATCAGTACTTACAATATAGCCAAGATACATAATCAACCCAAGTGCACAAAAATGAATGAATGGATAAAGAAAATGTGGTATATATACACAATTGAATTCTATTTAACCATAAAACTCATAAAATCTTGTCACTTGAGACAAACATGGATGGACCTGCAAAATATGATGTTAGCTTAAATAAGCCAGATGCAGAAAGACAAATGTCTCATGATCTCACTCATATGTGGAATCCAGAAAGAAAGAAAGAAGAAAGAGAGAGGGAGAGAGAAAGAGAGAAAGAAAGAGAGAGAGAGAAAGAGAGAAAGAGAGAAAGAAAGAAAAAAGAAAGAAAGAAAGAAAGAAAGAAAGAAAGAAAGAAAGAAAGAAAGAAAGAAAGAAAGAAAGAAAGAAAGAAAGAAAGAAAGAAAGAAAGAAAGAGAGAGAAAGAGTATCACAGAACCAGAGAATGGAGCAGTGGTTTCCAGAGACTGAAGAGAGGAGGGAAGAGGAGAGCATGGGGAGAGTTTAGTCCACAAGCACAAAGTTACAATTAGATATGAGGAATAAGTTCTGGTGTTATTTTGCATAGTAGAGTGATGATGGGTTAACTGTAAGGTATTGTATATTACCAAGTAGCTACAAGACAGGATTTTGAATGTCTTCACAAAGAAATGATAAATGCATGAGGAGATGGTCATGCTAAATACCTTGATTATTATACAACATATATACGTATCAAAATATCAACTTGAACTCCATAAATACATAAAATTGTAATGTATCAATTTTTTAAAAAAAGTGTTCAAGAAATGGTTCCCAACTGAAGAAAAAAATAGAATGATGAAAAAATCTTGTATTATATTCGACACCGATAGAACGAAGAATATGTGGTTGTTTTATTGAAGCAAATTTGTTAACGAATTTGCAAAAGGTTTACTTAAATTATGTGAAATTGGATTTTTAAAAAGTTTCTGAATCGGTTTCTTTAAAATACTTTCTTAATACAGCATATTTAAAGCATTAGAAATCAAACTTTTCTATTTCCTTGGGAATTTAAAAATATTCCATTTACATAAGTCCTTATGACTCCTACAGAATGAGAATGAGGACATGCTGAAGGGTGTGCTATAATTAATGTATGTTTTCCATTGAAACATGGATTGCTTTCTTATATTATATTCAGGTAGCACTCAGGTCACTCTCTAGGCATGAGATGAGTTTGATTCAAAGGTAAGTACAAGAAAATTGAGCTCTAGCTAGGGCTAGATCTCTGAATCTCTCACTCATCACAAGGCAGTTCTTGTTTAAAGTGATTCATGAAAAGAGGTACTTTTTTAAAAACCTGAAAACAATTGCTTTTCTAAATTTTAGAAAAAGTAGCCAGAATCCACAGATACAGAGTTAAGTGATCTTTGGGTGAGTTGAAGTCTTTGGAAAGGATTGCTTTGGTAGAGACAGTAATGACTGGGGGAAAGACTAAAAGAAGATTTTTAATAACTGTGGTGTTTATCTGTCTGAGAGGACACTTTGAACTGAACCATGTCTCCTTTCCCATGGAGCCTCTGCCTAATACCTGGCTTTATGGCATAATTGCAAGCCAAAGAGAAAATATCCAAAATAGTGCAGTAAGAAAAGCCCCAGTGCCCCTGTTATACCACAGACAGTCTTCACATCTAGAGGGGTGGGTAAAGCAGTGTGTCTCATGCTGGCTTCATCCAATATCTTCATATTGCCTTAGCTCCTGAATGCTGGACCTAGCAAAGAACATTGATTCTAGTAATTTAGTTTCTGCTTAATTCTGGTCTCCGAAGTCTTTCCTATAGCTTAGTTAAGTAATGCTGATGCTTGTCTTCTGTGTTTGAGGCCCTAACATGGTTCCCTGTCTTCTGCTCTAAATCTCTGTGAACTGTGTATCTGATTCATCCCATTTCTAATTCCTTTAAAAGCTCGACTTCTTTTTATAAACACTAATCAGAATGACTGGCTCACCATTATGTTTTCAGGCTTTTCTAATGTGTTGTGCTAACAAGTGCTAGTGCTGGGATTCCAGAGTCTGGACTGTTATTATTTTCAGAGACAGGGTCTCTGTTGCCCAGGTGGGAGTGCAGTGGCATGATCATGGCTCACTGCAGCCTCAACTTCCTGGGCTCAAGGGATCTTCCCACCTCAGCCTCCTGAGTAGCTGAGACTACAGGTGCACACCACCACATCCAGCTAATTTTTTGTAGAGAAGGGTTGTTTCTATGTTGGCCAAACTGGTTTAGAACTGCTGATTTCAAGTGATCCTCCTGCCTCTGCCTCTCAAAATACAGGTATTACAGGCGTGAGCCACCATGCCCAGTCCCTGGATTCTTAAATACAAAAGTCTGACTATGATATTTTAATTTCCATATTGCCTATTCTATGGGTCAATGAGAGGAAATGCTAGCACATAATGAATTTCTGCTCTGTAGATAATAAATTTTGATAAATCTTTTTCCAGTATATAAATAGTCTTATGACTGTTGACATTTCTATGTTAAAATCCAAAGTATTATGAATTAACTGTGAGAAATTATATAACTTTTAATAATTAAGGAATAAGCTAAAGCATGCATGAACATTAGTCTAGCCAAAAAGTCCCCTTCAGAGAGTCAGAAATTATGTAAGCTTTTGCCTTAACCAGTGAAGTATGTTATTTTAGTCACTATGTCAGTTTATTATTAATAATAATTACACCAACCAAAATAGATTGGCTAAAAGAATGATGCATTTAATATTTGTATGCAAACAACTTTCTGGATCTCATCTCTAAGTTGTCATAGGGCTGCTTTGCTTTCAAATTGCCATCAACAAATTATACTTAATGTAATAACTCAAGTTATTAACAATTAAATTGCTACCTCTTAATGCAAATGCAAGTAAAATTTTCATTCTGTGGGAAACTGAATAGGAGACTAACCACTTATTATACTGATAAGTTAGCGTTTTCAGTGTTAAATAGTGACCCACGGGGCTGTGTAATTGTCAAAATAAAAGTAAAACACTGGAAGTGAAGGGTTGGATATTTTCCATTAGTGATAGATATTGAAGTTTGTTACAACTTAAAGAAATAATCACCTGCATACATTTCTATACCTATCTTTCCCAAATTGATAATACAATATATTATTATTGTTACTGAAAGGGGAAAAGTTCCCTTGTCCCCCTCTCAGAGCGTGCCATGAGAGTGTGGCTGACTTCTTCAGTGCCCCACTGCTCAAACTTCTAAGACAGCTTACAGATGCGCAGGCTGTGTGACTCTGACACCAGGACAGTGCCTGGGGGTGAATGTTTACAGCTCCTGAAGCCACAGTGGGTGTGTGTTACAGGGTGCTCTTTTAGTTTGCTGTCTCTAGCCAGCTTGTGTTAACCAGCTCAATTAGACCCTCTACCTTGTCCCAAAGACAGAGGGCTTTCTGAATCTTTGGTTCCTGCCTTGGTGTACTGGAAGAATCAGATCACACTTGGGCTTAGAGAATGAGTGCAAGGTTTTATTGAGTGGAGGTAGCTCCGGGGAAGTCAAAAGGGGATGGAATGGGAAGGTTTCCCCCTGGAGTTGGGGTGCTCAGTGGTCTGGGCTCTCCCCCAGCTGCCCTAGCCAAACTCTGCTCATTCTGCTTCTGTCAGCAAGTCAGTGGACTGCCATGGTGCAGGTGCCTATCGGTGCATTGCTCTCAACATTGAGCACCTGTGTGTCTGCCTGCTAGGATCTCCATGAATTTTAGAGGCACAGGATAGGGGCATGGCAGGCCAGGGTGTTCTTGGGAAATGCAATATTGAGGCGCTAAGGAGGGAGTGCCTGTTCTCACCTAGGTCCATAGGCCCAGGCCCAGGGGGTGGAGCACTCACCAGGGACCTGCCCTTCCCTTCCCAGCACTTCCCTGTCCCACTTCCGTATCATTACTGTGGGCTTAAAAAATAGAAAGGTGAGAGTCATAAGAGTTTTGAGTCAGCGTTATTGCGTTATAGCTCAGAATAGTAAGTGTGGTTCAAAGTTTCTGCATATAAAGGCCAAGCCAATATTGTAAAAACAAGAAAGATGTAGACATCTATTACTGACTATTCAGCTCTATCACAGCCATGCATGAAGCCCAAGGTTATAAACAGGACAGGATTGAGGAGAATATTTAAAACTCATTCTCCTGAGGAAGACGAGCCACAGACAGAGACTGATGGGGGCACAGTGGTCCAGAAAGACTTCGTGACAAGTCATGACAAGATCAGGGATGAGTTCTCTGATGATGAGAGGCCTGCTAGGCAAGGGGCACGTCACAGGAAAAAGCAATGAGGCAGGACTGAAGGCAATACTTTCTAGAACAACCAGGAAGCAAGTTATACCTAATTCAGATAATATTAGCTTCACAAAACTGAAAAGATTACTGCTTCTGGAGCCAGCGAGCATTGGTTTGGGCTTCTGTTCTGTGTCTTACCAGATCTGAAGAACTGTGTCAGTGGCCTAACCTAACTAAGCCTCAGTTTTTCCATCTGTAAAATGGCGATTTTGATTTGTATGCTTTTCACAGCATTGTTCTCATATTCAATTTAAACATAGTCCTCAATTATTATTATTGTTTTTTGTTTGTAGAGATTAAGAGGGCACAAGGGTAGTTTTGTTACATGGATATATTGCATAGTGGTGAAGTCTGGGCTTTTGGTGCAGCCATCACTTGAATAGTGTACATTGTACACATTAAGTAATTTCTTACTCCTCACCCCCCTCCCAACCTCCCTCCCTTCCAAGTCTCCAATGTCTATTATTTTATACCTTATGTCCATGTGTAGACATTATTCACCTACACAGAGAAGAACTAAGACAGTTATACCCAGGATAAATTTGAACGCAGAGAGGCTGAAGGCAAGGAAAACAGGAAAGAATTTATGTTGCTGTGAGGGCAGTGAAAATAGACAGTAATAGGCAGCTATATGAGATGTGGCAAAGAACAGATTATATCTTATCTTCAAGTACTATATACCATAGAAAACTTACCATTTGTCATGAGCAATTGGAACAGAAAATAAAAGTTCCATTAGTAGTATAATGAGTAAAAAAATGGTGGTATAAACATGCAAATGAATATTATATAATAGTGAGAATTAAAAAACCCCAACTATCAATACTTGGAACAACAGGAGCTTGTATAGCAAGCATCACGGTCAATGAAAGAAGCCATACACAAATGAGCATATAGTCTACAAGCCATTCCTATAAATTACAAGAACAGATATAGCAATACCAGCAAGGATACAATTATTAATGAATGTCTTCTGTGAAAATTCATCAAGCTTACATGTATATTTTTGTACATCTCTCCATTTTTGCTATACTTCAATGATTCATTTTTTCCCTTGGAAAATCTACCTTTTATGGAATTCTTTCTTTATGCCAGATGTTGTCCTCACTACTTCAGATATATGACGTTTTGAATGCTTTCAAGAAACTTCAGATTAGGTTCTGGTATTAACCCCATTTTTTATTGAAACAACTGACAACTTAACTTAATGATCCTAAACAAAATAATACGGCTGTTTGCAGCGGAGCTGTGATTCCAGTTTCAGTTCATGTGACTGTGAATCCCATGTGCTAAGCCACTGTACTGCATTGCTACAGTTCAAAATGCCTCTGAAGAGTCTTGCAAAAATGTAGATTAATGGTTAATGCCCTCCAAAGGTGTTTTGTGTTTGAAATAATGGAAGGGTAATAATCAGTCAATATCCCCATAGTGGGAGCCCTAAGAACCTCAGTAAAACAAAGACCAAGTGCATTGTCCTTGGCTCTGTAATTGCAAACAGAACCTATAGTTAAGTCTTCAGGATGCCTGAACCCTGGATTGGAAGACTAAAGGATAATCACCTTAACTCACCCAAGTAAAAAAAGAAAAATAATTTTTAATATGTGAGTTTTCTAAAATCTGATTTGAATAAATATTTCATGAATATCTATGATCTGTATGCATAGCTTTCAAGAAACATACTGTGGGATCTACTTTTAAGGTAAATCTATAGCAAGTTCATGTGCACTGACAAGATATCTTTTTCTTTAGAGATGCACTTTTATTTTGCAAGTTTCCAGCAATTTCATATTATAATGAAACCTTTACTTTCTTGGCTGATGGCATTCTCATTAATCATTGTTTATCCTCCTGACTTATTCTTCTTTTTATATGATTGAAATGAACGCTTGAATGATTAGTTCTTTCCTTCAATTTACATACAGAAAGGGAAGAAGAAAAGCTTTGTATATAAACCCTTTGCTAATCTTCCTTGGCACTGTGGTTAGCACCCCATGAATGTCTTATCAAACATAATTTAGGAAAATGAAAAAGGACAAAGAGAGACCCTCTTGCCCCAGGAGAGGTTTTTACTATATTGTCTGTTACGACACGATAAACTAATGTAGCATCTTTTTATTTCTAAGTCCGATTTATAGGGCTGTCAATGACTAAGAGTGATTTTGCTTTTGAGGACAGATATTCTAAAGACTGAACAGGTTAGCATTGTATTTGGTAAATATTTTGAGCCTTGTAATTCTCCCACAGTAGCATGTAAGTTTATAATTCATTTTTTTAAGGAAAACATTTTTCACTGTGTCAGTACTCTTTTCTCTCTACCTTCTTTTGTATGCCAAAAATGTAAGTGTTTTGTATATGTAAATTTGATATTATGCCTTAAATTTACTGTTAGATTTCATAAAGAAGTAGCAATTGGTAATTAGCAAAAACAATACAATGTTAATGAGTTACAATTTAATTTTGAAAGTCAGCTGTGGGATATCTAAATTCTATTTTAGCAGAAGTCTTTGAACCTCCCCACAAATGCCTAAAAAAAATTTATGCACAAAAAAGGGCAAAGCAAAATAAAGCTGCCTTATATTTTTAGGTGGATATTTGCCAGGTTTAAGGAAAAATAAATTGTATGGATGATTATATTTACCTGAAACTTTCCTCCATTATGCAGATCCATTGTGATACATTTTTCAGGTTAAGCCTACAGAATTAGAGTAAAGGGACTCAAAAAGATATAAAGCAAGGCCAAATATTTTCCCTTGTATGAAATTTGTTAATTTTTCAAAAAAAAAAATGATCAAACAAGTATTATGTGCCTGGTACCTTCTTAAGTATGGGGAGTCACTAGGGAATAGAATAGATGTGCTCCTTCCCCGCAAGGATTCATATTTTATTGGTGAGAAAGAGGACGTTAACTAGACCAAGAAATATACAAATATGATCATCTCAGATTGTGACAGCAGTCAGGTAGAAGACAATAATATGATAGAGAATGATGGGATGGGAGAGAGGATAACTAAGGTTTTAATTGGGTTGTTTCTTTAGGTAATTTGTTCAGAGAAAAGTACTCTGAAAAGGTGGCATGTAAAATAAGTGCTGAACGTTAAGAGGGAGCAGAATATTCCAGGCAGAGGTGATCAACTGAGGATCAAGATTTCAAAGGAAAGAAACGCCAGTGTGGATACACAATAGAGCAGAATCTGCTCAGTGGTGCCTTTTAGGGAGTTTGGTTGCATTTTGAATATAATGTTAGTTTTCTGATCTATAAATGATTCTATCTGATTTATGTTTTTGAAAAGGTGACTGGGTGCTGTATGGAGAATATATCTGGTAAGTGGGTGGAATAGTGATAAAACAAAATTAGAAAAAGTTGCAGATATCATCCTTATGAGATATAAATGAAATAGATGGAATTGCACTCTCTCATCTCTCTAACATAATTGGGAAAATATTCCAATTAATTGATACTTTGATTAATTGGGAACTTACACGTATTTTAAATAAAGTTATTCCTCTTTTAGTAAAAACCACAAGAGCAAGATTGTACTTAACATTATATAGGTATATCTCAAAGATATTATGGACTCAGTTCCAGACCAACAGAGTAAACTGAATATTGGAATAAGCAAGTCCCATGAACTCTTTGGTTTTCCAGTGCATGTAGAAGAAATGCTTACACTATACTGCAGTCTATTAAGTGTGCAATAGCATTATATATATATATTTTTAAATATATCCCTTAATTTAAAAGATCTTTATTTTTGAAGATTACTAATGATCATCTGAGCCTTCAGGGAGTTGTAATTGTTTTGTTGGTGGATAGTCTTCCCTCCACGAGTGCTCACTGATCAGGGTGATAGTTGCTGAAGACTGGGGTGGCTGTGGCAATTTCTTAAAATATGATAACAATGAGGCTTGCCACATCTCTTGCCTCCTCCTTCATGAAAGATTTCTCTGTAGTATGCAATGCTGTTTGGTAGCATTTTACCCACAGTATAACTTCTTTCAAAATTGGAGTCAGTCCTCTCAAACCCTGTCGCTGCTTTATTAACTAAGGTTATGGCGTATTCTAATTCCTTTGTTATCATTTCAACAATATTGACAGCATCTTCACCGGGAGTAGATGAGTCCATCTCAAGAACCACTTTCTTTGTTCATCCATGAGAAACACCTCCTTATCTGTTAAAGTTTTATCACGAGATTGCAATTGCATCACATCTTCAAGCCACAATTCTAATTTTAGTTCTCCTTCTATTTCCACCACATCTGCAGTGACTTTCCCCCACTAAAGTCTTAAACTCCTCAAAGTCATTCGTGAGGGTTGGTATCAACTTCTTCCAAACTTCTGTTAATGTTGATATTCTGACCTCCTCCCCTGAATCATGAATGTTCTTAACGACATCTAAAATGACAAATCTTTTCCAGAAGGTTTTCAATGTATTTTACCCAGATCCAGTACAGAATGTGTTTCTTAAATCATAGGACTCAAAAGCCAAAATTACTCTTTGATCCATGGGCTGCAGATTGGATGATTTTCTAGGAGCGCCCCCCCCAAAAAAAAACACCATAAATCTTCTTTTACGTGTCCGTCAGATATCTTTGGTGACCCTTTGTATTATCAATCACCAGTAATATTTTGAAACAAATCATTTGTTCTGAGCATAAATATATATGGTATATTTATTTAATAAATATATATTACCCTAAAATATATGGTAATTCCGGCTGTAAACACATGTGCTATTATTCAGGCTTTGTTGTGCTATTTATAAAGCACAGTCAGAGTAAATTCAGCATAATTCTTAAGGGCCCTAATATTTTCAGAGTGTTATATGAGTAGTATATTGACTTCAGTTTAAAGTCATCAGCCATATTAGCTTCTAATAAGAGTTAGCCTGTCCTTAGGAGCTTTGAAGCCAGGAATTGACCTCTCCTCTTTAGCTATGAAAGTCCTAGATGACATCTTCTTCTAATAGAAGGCAATTTTGTTGCCATTTTAAGTCTGTTGTTTAGTGTAGTCACCTTCATCAATGATTTCAGCAAAATCTTCTAGGTAATTTGCTGTAGCTTCTACATCAGTATCTATTGCTTTATCTTGCACTTTTATGTTATGGAGATGGCACCTTTCCTTAAACTTCTTTAACAAGCCTCTGCTAGCTTCAAATTATTCTTCTCCCCTTTTCTTGCCTCTCTCAGCCTTCATGAAATTGAAGAGAGTTAGGGTCTTGCTCTAGATTAGGCTGTAGTTTTTAAGGAAATGTGTCTGGTTTAATCTTCTATCCAGTCCACTCAAACTTTCTTGATATCAGATATAAGGCCATTTCACTTTCTTATCATTTGTACATTCATTGGAGTAGCTTCTTTAATTTTCTTCAACAACTTTTCATTGCACTCACAACTTGGCTAACTGTTGGGCTGACAAGGTCCAGCTTTCAGCCTGTCTCAGTTTTCCACATGCCTTCCTCACTAAGCTTAATCATTTTCTAGCTTTTGATTTAAAGAACGGGACTTAAAACTCTTTATTTTACTTGAACACTTAAAGGCCATTGTATGGTTACTAACTGGCCTATTTTCAGTATTGTTATGTCTCAGGGAACAGGGACACCCTAAGAAAGGGATAGAGATGGGAGAACAGCCTCAGTGAGGAGTCAGAACACACACAACATGTATTGATCAAGTTTGTCTTCTGGCCAAGCATGGTTGCTCACTCCAGTAATCTCAGCTATTCTGGGGGCTGAAGCAGGAGGATGGCTTGAGCCCAGGAGTTTGAGGCTGTAGTGCTCTATGACCATGCCAGTAAATAGCCACTATATTCCAGCCTGGGCAACATAGTTAAACAGAATTTCTAAAAAAAAAAAAAAAAAAAAAGAGAGAGAGAGAGAGAGAAATGTTTGCCTTTTTAAATGGGCATGGTCAGTTGTCCCCTCAATTACAAGAGTAATATCAAAGATCACTGAGCACAGATTATCACAACAGATGAATAATGTAAAAGTATGGAATATTGCAAATATTGCAAGAATTACTGAAATATGAAGCAGAGACACAAAGTCAGCACAAGCTGTTGGGAAAACTCCTGATAGACTTTCTCAATGCAGGGTAACCACAAACCTTGAATTGGGAGAAAAAAAAAAAGCGCACAATATCTGTGAAGCACTATAAAGGGAGGTACAATAAACTGAGGTATTCCTGTGATCAGCTGTGGATGGGTCAAAAGCTACCTTAAAATCTTATGTAGTCAAATTGCTTGTATAAATCAGGAAAAAAAATCAGTGTTGAGAAAATTTGAGTAGTTTGAATGAGAGTAAAATTATGTTAAAGAAGGCCAATGAGGACTTACTATTTGAGCACAGGGATATTTTGAATAAAATGGTTTCTGTTTAACAGATATGCAAATTAAATAACTTTATAGTATCCTTTCTGCATCTCAAGGTAAATGAAAAAGTCAAAGAAAACGCTTATGTTTCTAGTTGATGAAAAATGCCTATTAAACAAGAATGTTTGTTTGTGTATAGTAAGCTCTTATAATGTGCCAGACCCTATACTAAGTATATAAGCATGACCTCATGAAATTCTCTGAACAATCTTATGAAAAAAATGTTATTTCTGGCTGGACGCAGTGCACTCCAGCCTGGGTGACAGAGTGTGATTCTGTCTCAAAACAAACAAAAAAAATTGAAGACTGAGTCTATCTGACAAGACTTGAAGAAAAATAAAGAGACAAAAATGAAAAAAAAGTGTTATAAAAGAAAGGGAAAGCTGATGATACACTAAGTATTTGAGAAAACTATTTATAAATTTGAAATAAAAGTAAAGCTAAATGTAAAAAAAATCATCGGCCGGGCGCTGTGGCTCAAGCCTGTTATCCCAGCACTTTGGGAGGCCGAGACAGGCGGATCACGAGGTCAGGAGCTCGAGACCATCCTGGCTAACACGGTGAAACCCCGTCTCTACTGAAACATACAAAAAACTAGCCGGGCGAGGTGGCGGGCGCCTGTAGTCCCAGCTACTTGGGAGGCTGAGGCAGGAGAATGGCGTGAACCCGGGAGGCAGAGCTTGCAGTGAGCTGAGATCCGGCCACTGCACTCCAGTCCGGGCGACAGAGCGAG
>NW_016809273.1:3633055-3638014 GCF_001698545.2 Rhinopithecus bieti
TGTCTCAAAATATATATATATATATATATATATAATTTCTTCATTTTAGGAATGAGGAAGCTACAACTTAGAGATTCAAAATAAGTTGCCTATGTTCACCTAAGGTGCAAGTGGCAGACATAACTTTCATCCTAGACAAAACAATTGAAGGCAACAAATTCTATTAAAAGAAAGCTTTAAATGGAAATTAGGTCAATAATTATCAATAATTCAGTGTCCTTTCTGGAATTCATACCTTGCTATCAAAATGTTATAATTCTCGTGATCTGCCCAATTCGGATCACGAGATCAGCAGATCGAGACCATCCTGGCTAACACGGTGAAACCCCGTCTCTACTAAAAAATACAAAAAAATTAGCCGGGCGAGGTGGCAGGCGCTTGTAGTCCTAGCGCCTCGGGAGGCTGAGGCAGGAGAATGGCGTAAACCCGGGAGGTGGAGCTTGCAGTGAGCCGAGATCTGGCCACTGCACTCCAGCCTGGGCGACAGAGTGAGACTCCGTCTCAAAAAAAAAAAAAAAAAAAAGTTATAATTCTAGTAATTTCTTTTCCTAAGTTGAAGGAAAATAAAACAAGGATTGATTGGGATTATAATCCAGTGACTAGAAAAGTAATGGGGCTGGCCATGGTGGCTCACACCTGTAATCTTGGCACTTGGGGAGGCTGAGGCAGGAGGATTGCTTGAGCCCAGGAGTTTGAGACCAGCCTGGGCAACATATCAAGACCTCATCTCTATAAAAAATAAAAATAAATGAAAAGCAAAAAGAGCCATTAGAAAAGTAAACAGTAAAGATAGATATAAAAGATAAGATTTTATTCCAAATGTTTCCATCTTGAGAAGTAAATTCAAATGTACTAGAGCTGTACTGCTCAATTTGGTAGCCACCAGCCACATGTGGGCACTGGACACTCGAAATCTGATTAATCCAAATTGACATATACTGAAAGCTTAAAACACATACTGGATTTCAAAGATTTCATATCAAAAATGCAAATATCTTGTTAATAAATGATATTGATTACCTATTGAAATGATAATATGTTGATTATTGGACTAGATAAAAGATATTACTAAAATTAATTTTACCTATGTTGGTTTACTTTATTTAATGTGTCTACTAAAAATTGTTAATTGCACACGTTTGTGGTTGGCATTATGTTGCTGTAGGATGGTGCTTGTCTAGGGGATTTTCTCTATTCCTTCCAGAGCCTTGAGTATCTGATAATATCAATAGAAAATTGTTTTCTGTTATCATTTCACAGAAGAGATATTTAATAGATGAGCTTAAAAAGGAAAAGAGTTTTAAGAGTTCCAAGGGATTGATTCTTATTTCCTGCATTTTCCATGGCACTAAATAAATTGTGTTTAATATCATGAGTTAAAAGTGAGTTTTATAAAAATGAGTTTCATGGTGTTTAAAGGTGAATGAATAGCTTCCATTTTCACGTCAAGGTCCAAATCACACAATACGAAGCATAATTCTAAGGTAAGAAGAGTTTTTAAGCTTAAAATTCATTTTGCTGTGGATAGAATTGAGAGTTTGAAATGCTAAGGGGGTGGGGAACAAAACAAAAAATGATAGATTGCCTTTCTCAGAACATTGTCAAAGTAGACATTTGATCTTATTTCTCTTAGCAATTGTATGCAAACTTGATGAAACAGAGTTCATTCGACTATGTGACATCTACATGACCTAACACATTATTTATTATTCATTGATCAAATCAACACATTGGTGTCATCACCTTTCTTAGTGAACCTAGACATAAGAAAAAAATGAGGTAAGATTTTAGTTCCTGTCTCTGCTTCAGGAACTTAATGTTTAATATCCAGCAGTGAGGCTTACTGAGTTTCAGTCACGTTAAAATCTAATAGTGCTTATTCAACATGCCTCATTTCTTCTCCAGATCAGTTCAGGGTAGGTTTGCCTTGGAGAACAACATGTGGAGTTTTTGGAAGTGACAAATATCCTGTTGAGGGACATTAATCACATGGAATTTAAAAGACATTTGTTTCTGGCCTTAAAGTCTTTGGTCTGGAACAAATGGCAGGCAAAATCACTCCGTCTGAAGTGTTGGAAAATGATCAGAAATTTGAGTGAGTGACCAAGCATCTGTTGTATGTGAATCTGTCTGTGCATGTCATTAAGAAAAAGAGCCTTTAAAAAAATTCTGTCAAACTTACACTTGAATACAGTCTACCATTTCAAAGGGGGGGTCTTAATCAGTGAGAATGAAACACTTTGAAAGGATTAGACAATTCATATACCTTAATGAATAAAGTTTAACTTTCATTTCCCAATTGCCTTGACTACACAGACACCAGTTTGAGATCTGTAGTCCATATTTGGTAATATAAATCTCAGAAATAAAAATGACAATGATAGAACTGGGTCATTCCAGCTCCTTTGAACTTTTAGATCATCAGAAAGTTAATCAAATGCTAACCATGAAATAAGAGGTATCCTGCTCTTGGAACTTTGTAGGAATAGGTACTTTCAAGGTATTTTTGTTAGTAGAAAGAACACAGTTGGATTGGCACAGAGAAACACACACATTTGATATGTTTTAATAATTATTCATGCCAAAACCCTGTTGCTATAACCTATTATGATTCAGTCTGATTATGACTCTTACAGAGTGTAAGATAGGATTTTTATTCATTATTAATATGTGGGATATTTAAAAGGAAGGAGAAAAAATCATAATTTGGAGATTAGCAAAGATTTTTCCTTCAGACAAAAGTACTATCTCAAAAATTTTTTAAAGGAAAAAATTAGACCAGATTGTCTTTATAAATTTTATTAAGAAACACCATTAACAATAGCCAAGATTTGAAAACAACCCAAGTGTCCATTAATAGACAAATGGATAAAGAACATGTGGTACATATACACAATTGAGTACTATTCAGCCATAAAATAATGAGATTCTGTCATTTACAACATGGATGAAACTGGAGGTAATTACGTTAAATGAAATAAGCCAGGCACAGAAAGACAAAGTTTTCATGTTCTCACTTATTTGTGGAAGCTGAAAATTAAAACAGTTAACTCATGGAGATAGAGAGTGGAACAATGGTTACCAGAGGCTGGAAAGGTTAGTGGGGTTGGGGGTAGTAGAGATGGCTAATGGGTACAAAAATATAAATAGATATTAGATAGAATGAATATTAGATAGAATGAATAAGATCTAGTATTCAATAATACAACAGGCTGACTACAGTCAACGGTAATTTATTGTACATTTAAAAATAACTAAAAGAGTTTACTTGGATTATTTGTAATACAAAGAAAGGGTAAATACCTGTGGAGACTGATACCCCCATTTACCCTGATGTTAGTTATTATTACACAAGTCTGTACCAAAATATCTCATGTACCCCATAAATATGAACACTTACTATGCACTCACACAAAACAACTGTAAAATAAAATTTACAATAAGAAAAAAAGAAATATCATTAGCGAGGAAAAAGGTCAAACTGTTGTCTGAGAGAATATGGTTACAACCCATGCATTACACAAAGGACTTGCATACAGAATACATTTTAAAATATTAAAATAAAAGAAACCTAAAATCAATATGAAAAGTGAAAGAATCTCATAGAATTGTCTCCCTTCAATTATTTTGGAGATAATATTTCAAAGTAATCTTCAATTTTTCTGAACTATTTTGAATAGGCATTTCACAAAAGAGGATATTCAAATGACCAGTGAATATACAGGAAATTATTCAACTATTCTAGTTTTCTGATCAGAGAAATACAAATTGAAATGACAAGAAATATCACAACATAGCACTAGAAGAACAAAAATGTAAAAGAAAGAACAAATGCCAACTGATTTGATGAATTAGAAAACTCAGGTATTCATATACTGCTGTTTTGGTCGCAAAATTGTAAACTATTTGAGAAATGCTTCTTCCTTACTACTAAATCTAAACATGTGCATAACATCTAACCCATAAATGTGACTCTTAGGTATATACTCAATGAGATACACACATACGTTCACCAACAGAATAGAGTGATCACAACAGTAACATTTTAAATAACTGGATAACTAAAAGTGATCTAGATATATTACTAAGCAAAATGCATAAATGAATTATAGGGTATAGATACACTGTGGTATTATACAGCTATGAGAAAAAAACACTATTACTAGATAAAGCAACATGATTTAATCTTATAAGAAATAGATCAAGTGGAAAATTTCAGTCAGAAAAGAAAACATAAAATGTGGTTTCATTCATATAAGGGTATGGATTAAATTTGATACACATATGGGAAAAATAGGTATTGATACAAAAAATCAATTGTAGATGGATTCTGAATCAAATTTTAAAATGTTTCTCAAAGGAATCACAGCAGAATATTTTCATTACTTGGAGGTAGACAAATATTTCTTAAATAGTATGCCAAAAGTCACTAATTATAACGCAAAAAATGTAATTTAATTATATTAAACTAAAAAATCTGCTAATTGAGAGACATAATTAAGAGAGTGAAAAATCATGACACACAATGGGAGAAAATATTTGCAATACTTGTGTGCAAGGAAGGACATACCTGGAATGAATGTCTATATATATATATATGAATGTCTATATATATTTCATAAAAGGAGCTATCCAGATAGACAGTAAACATATGAAAATGTACTCAACACCACCAGATCGAAGATGGCCGAATAGGAACAGCTCCAGTCTCCAACTCCCAGAGCGAGCGACACAGAAGACCGGTGATTTCTGCATTTTCAACTGAGGTACTGGGGTCATCTCACTAGGGAGTGCCGGACAATTGGTGCTGGTCAGCTGCTGCAGCCTGACCAGCGAGAGCTGAAGCAGGGCGAGGCATCGCCTCACCTGGGAGCGCAAGGGGGAAGGGGATCCGTTTTCCTAGCCAGGGGAACTGAGACACACAACACCTGGAAAATCGGGTAACTCCCACCCCAATAC
>NW_016809273.1:3641828-3664120 GCF_001698545.2 Rhinopithecus bieti
GGCACTATTCACAATAGCAAAGACTTGGAATCAACCCAAATGTCCATCTGTGACAGACTGGATTAAGAAAATGTGGCACATATACACCATGGAATACTATGCAGCCATAAAAAAGGATGAGTTTGCGTCCTTTGTAGGGACATGGATGCAGCTGGAAACCATCATTCTTAGCAAACTGTCACAAGAAGAGAAAACCAAACACCGTATGTTCTCACTCATAGGTGGGAACTGAACAATGAGATCACTTGGACTCGGGAAGGGGAACATCACACACTGGGGCCTATCATGGGGAGGGGGGAGGGGGGAGGGATTGCACTGGGGAGTTATACATGATATAAATGATGAATTGATGGGTGCTGACGAGTTGATGTGTGCAGCACACCAACATGGCACAAATATACATATGTAACAAAACTGCACATTATGCACATGTACCCTAGAACTTAAAGTATAATAAAAATAAATTTAAAAAAAAAAAGAAAGAAAATGTACTCAACAGCATTAGTCATCAGGAAACGAAAACGAAAATAAAACCACATGGAGATTCCACCATAAATTCACCAGAATTGCTAAAATAAAAAACTAGCAACATGAAGCATTGGTGAGAATGTGGAACAATAGGAATTCTCAGTCACTGATGGTGGGAGTGTAAATTAGTAAAATTAATACAACACCTCTGAAAATATTTTCTTAAATGCAGCGTATATGCAGTTTAAGACACCACAGTTCTACTCCTAGGTAAGTTCCCAGCAGCAATAATTTTTCATGGTGTTGGAAACAGCCCTAATATCCATCGAGAGCATTATGTATGTAAATTGTGATAAATACATACAGAAAATACTGCATAATAATGAGAATTAATGAAATGTATCTATACACTACATTGACATCATACCTATGATGTATCATCATATATATGTATCATCTTATGGATGTATCATCATACATATGATGTATCATCATAGTATGTGTATACATAGTATGATGAAAATCATATCAGAGTTTGTTGTGTATGATTCCATTAACTCAACATTTCAAATCAAGCAAACTTAACCTATGATGTTAGAAGTCAGATAAGCTATTATTTTGGGGGTAGGCATTGTGATTACGAGTGGCATGGAGGGGACAGCTGGGCTGTGGTAATATTTAATTTTTCAATCTAGATACTTGCTTCACAGATGTGTTCTCTTTATGAAAATTCATCAAGCTATGCACTTTTATTATGGTCTGTGTTTTATTATGTATGTCATGCTTCAATAAAAATGTACTTGAAATGTATAAACATTCAATAATTGAAGGCAACTTTTAAATATAAGAAACAATGGATCAAATATGAATTTATGTTTCAAAATGCAAAATAAAGAAAATAACGTTCATGATGAGAGAGGCTATGGATGTGTGGGGACATGAGTTACATGGAAATCTGTACCTTCTGCTCAATTTTGCTAAGCCTTCTCTAAAAAATAAAGCCTATTACAAATAATAAATGAAGTGATAAATGTGGGAATACAAGTACATTCAAAAATTATGGCTAAGATTAGTGTCACTAGAGTTTTATGACCTCATTTACCCAGAGAAAGTAATTTCTGTAATTATGGCTTGCTTGCATTTCCTTCCGTGATTCCATCAATATCAATATGATTTAATAAGGACTTTATTTGTCCCAGACACAGATTATAAAATGAGGTTAACTTATACATTCCAGTTGTCCACGCTACCCAAAACAGCAATTGCATACTAATCAGTTATATGTGGGAGTCCAAGAGCCTCAGTTCCTCTCAACGTGGGACACTTAAGGCGGCTTCCTCTTCTTAGGATGGGTGAGGAACAAAGGCGAGCATCCTGAAAGAGAACCTACTAGAAAATATATCACTTTGTTTTAAAATGTACAGAATGTCACTTCTACATTGCTCAAGGCAGTCATAAAGACCCATCTAGGCTCCAGCAAAGGGGATTTGGGGCCATTTATTGATGGGAGAAGTGGCAGGGTTTTGGAAGAGCCTGTGAGGCAGGCGAGTTACTGTAGTGGTTTTTGGAAAATATCATTTGCCAAAGGTTTGTCTGTAAGGCTTTCTACTATCATCTCCTGCCCATTTCCTCAACTCTTCATCAACTCTGTAGCCATAATGCCCTTCCTTCTGTTTCTATAACTTGTCAAAATCAGTTTAATCTCAGGACCTTTGCAGATGCTGATTGTAATACTTTTTTTTCAGAGAGGAAAGAGTAAAATGCTTTGTCCCAGATCTTGGATATTCTTTATGTCATCTGTTTTATTTTCTTAATAGATCGTTCAAACTGTAATACAAAATATCAATTCCTTTGTGTAATATCTGCTTTACTGTGAGAAAGACTATGCTGTTTTTTGTATCATTATTATAATACAAAATATTATGTTATGTTTTATTATTTCCTCAGTACTTAGAATGGTATCTATATATAGTTGATATCCAATAAGCATTGTTTTAAAATGAAAACTGAATGACCAATAAATAAGAAATAGTGCTCACCCACAAGAAACTCGAAGCATGATGAACACAGCAGTTCCATAAATAAACACTTGTAATAAAATACGAGTCCTATAATGTATTTATGAACTAAAATCTAGGAAGTCATAGAGAACAGGTAAAATGAATCTTCAGAGGGTAAGTAGAAGAACTGCTGAGAATTCCCACAAAAATAAATATTTGGGTCTTCAAGGGCGAATAGGCTGAGATAGGAAAACAAGTATTTATCATTTTTAGATCCACTGATAAAATCATGATAAATTTTAGCATCTATGTTATTTTGTTTCTTAAAATTATTCATTTGTTTCAGTTTTATCCTATAAAAACATCTTTAAATACTAACTCTGATCCAGATGTATGTAAGATGAGGTGTAATGTAATAATAGGCTCAACTAAAACAAGTCTGGTTAATGGTAAGTACATTATTCATATGAGAAATCAGATGTAGGCCAACCATAGCTTGGAGACAAAATCATGGTTCCTGCCTGTTTTTAAATAAAGTTTTATTAAGACATAGTCACACCCATTCATTTACATATTGTTTAAGACTGTTTGGTTGCTACAACTGCGGAGCTCAGTAGTTGTGGCAAAGACTGGATGGCCCATAAAGTCTGAAATATTTAATATCTGGCACTTTTTTTTCTTTTTTTTTTTTTTTGAGACGGAGTCTCGCTCTGTCACCCAGGCTGGAGTGCAGTGGCATGATCTCGGCTCACTGCAACCTCTGCCTTCCGGGTTCACTCCATTCTCCCGCCTCAGCCTCTCGAGTAGCTAGGACTACAGGTGCCTGCCACCTCACCTGGCTAATTTTTTTTGTATTTTTAGTAGAGACGGGGTTTCACTTTGTTAGCCAGGATGTTCTTGATCTCCTGACCTCATGATCCTCCCGCCTCGGCCTCCCAAAATGCTGGGATTATAGGTGTGAGCCACCACGCCGGGCCTACTGTCTGGCACTTTAAGGAAAAATTGCCAACCCCGGTGTCAAATGAATGATTGCATGGACTTATAATGAATAGGTTCTGGAGAACTGACTTTCAGTAGGGAAAACTCTCCATTCAAGCAACCATGCCATTACACCCACTATCTCCTGAATATTTATCTATCTTAGTCCTGTTCTGTACACACCATGCCATAGAATAAAAAAGCTTACAGAACAATTTCAGACCAAACGTATGAGCTCAGCATCACATATGATAAACTAATTTAATAAGTTAGTACCAGATACTGTATTTAGCAATCATGAATTAGAATTTTCAATCATGATTCCTCTCTTTTGTCAGTTTCTTATCTCATTGCTACCACCCTAGAGCCTAGACCAAAGCACTATCAATTCTTACTTTTTTAGGAAAATACAGTTTTTGAATCTCCTAACTACCTTTCCAATCCAATCTCCACATAGCAACCCCAGAATAATCTTTTGGTACAAAATTTCATCACATTAGGCCTTCAAGTAAAGTCTGCCAAGGCTTCCTGAAAGTTTGAATAAATCTAATTTTTACTCTCAAGGCTATGAAAAATCCAACTAATCTTTAGCCCTCTGCTCCATCTTGACTCCTCTTCCCTACTACTGTCTTGTAACCACATTAACTCTCTCTCCATTCCTTGAAAAACATATGTGTGGGAACTAAAAAAAGTCGATCTCGCGGAAGTAGAGAGTAGCATGGCGGATACTGGAGCCTGGAAAAGTTGGGAGATATGGCGGATGAAGAAAAGTTGGTTAATGGGTACAAATATTATACTCATTATAGTATACAGGTATCAAAATATCACATGTATCCCCAAAATATGTACAGCTGTATCAACAAAGTACCAAAAAAAGAAAAGTTAAATTTTTTAATGATGCAACAAAGTTTAGATGTAACCTATTTCTTCTGCCTGGAATATTTTTAGAACACAACTGCCACAGCTGCTGACTCCACCTCACCCTTTCTGTCTTCCTTTAAATGTTACCTCCTCACAGAAAACTTTCTAATCTCCTTTAGTATCCCTGATTTCTATCTTCTGTTACATTGAAATGTTCATTTCTTAGAAAACCCTACTCATAATATATATTTATCTCTTTAATTTTATTGTCTGTCTACTAAATTATTGGCTTTATAAAGAAAGTGGCTATCTGCTTTGCTTATCATTGTATTCTCAAAGTGTAGTACAGATTCAGTAGATGATTAATTGAGTAAAGAAATAAACATATAGATAGAGTAAATATCTACATGACAGCTATTAAAGATAACGTATCTAGGAATATGGAAATGCTCAATAGACATTCACCACCTAGTCATAATAATAAAATGAATTACTGACTTTTTCATTTAGGACATATTATTAAACAAATAGGAGTCAGAGTAAATTAAAGCAGTTTTTTTAGTTAAGTGGTGTCTTTCTTGATTTTTATTTTATTTTTTACATTGACACATAAAATTGTATGTATTTACCATGTACAACATGATGTTTTGAAGTATATATACATTGTGGAATGACTAAATCTAGCAAATTAACATATGTATTACCTCACATAGTTAATGTCTTTGTGGGAAGAACACTTTACATTCCATTTAACAAATAAAACAGTGATTTAACTGTATCAGTCACTTCATAAAAAGTGAGTTTCATAATTTTAGGTTATTCCTATTACTATCTTTTATACATATCCATTAAGAAAACACTAATTTTACAACTATTGTCTTCTAGGATTTGTGCTAGACATTGGAGATATGAAGATGATTGAATCAAGGTCTTTACCTTTAACTGAGATGTTCATAATAATATCACAGAAAAGATATACAAAGATCATATACAAATAAATACAATACAATGTAGAAAGAGGTATGTACAATTAGAGTACTACTATAACTTAGTGACAAATGCTGCCGATTATGCCATAAATAGTCAGAAAAGTCATACCCATTCAAGCTACATTTAAGAAGGAACTTAAAATATGAGTCAGAGTTTGGTGGATTAAGTAGGAGTTACATAGAGAAAACAATACATGATAGTGTATCCTGAGTTCATCCAAGATACTGAGTAAGGCTAATTTAAGTTTGCAGCTACACTGGGAAGAGCTTTATACAAGATAAAAAGAAATTTGGGTAACTTTCTCAACCTCTCAGAAAGAGGTTTCGGAGATAGAGCTATGTTTTCACACGTCATGAAGACTAAGGATGAATTGATTGTGGAGAGGCTACTGGGGAACAGTTGAGAAAATACTGCCTTTAATTCAGATAGATACTATAAGGAACTGAATTAGGTTTGTAGCACAGATAATGGAAAAGAGGAAATAAAATAAATTTGTTCATTTACTCAGGAGGTAGTATTAGCAAGATTATTGATTAATAAGAATGTGGATTGCAGCGTAATAAACAGTCAAGACCCCAGATGACCACACTTTCTGTAAACGGTCAAATAGTAAATGTTTTAGGCTTTATGGACTTTCTGTTGCATCTACACACCTCTGCTATTGTAACACCAAAGAAGTCATAGACAGCAAGTACAGAAATGAATGTGGCTAACACAAACTTCTAAAAAAAAAAAAAAAAAAAAAAACAGACAGCAAGCTGGATTTAGCTTGTGGGAGTGCAGACTCCTGGTCTAAACCATGTTTTCAGGTTTTGATCTTCAGTAATTTACTAGACAATAATTACTGACTTATAAATTTCATTGATTTACCAGTCTTGTGGATATTTGTGTAGAATTCTTGAGGTTCAAAATTTCAAGATTCAAAGAAGAGAATTTTGAATAACATCCTTTTCTGGATCCCTAATGTGGTTAATTTTGTACATTATGTATATGTGCCCTGACAATTACTCTTATGAAAATAAATCTATTTCTATTTTTATTATCTACAAGTAGTACTTTAAAAGAAGTAGATGAGTAATATTTATGTGCCTTACTAAAATTAAAAAATTTGCGATTAAAGAGATGTACTATGAAGCACAACACATTTACGAAGTTATTTATATCTTCCTGAAAGTGGGCTCCAAGGGCATTACTTTCACACAGATCATCTAGCAATATATTAAGAAAAATGTATACAACTATGAATGTCATATAGTTCCAGGGACCCAAACACATGGTATCTACACAGTCAATTAATTTTTAAATAGCCCACCTTGTTGCATAAATTACTAGAAAAATCTCTTGAAGGAGAAAGATTTTGCAAGATCACTATTTCAAATAAATTTAAAATCTCTCTCTTCCAAAGTATAAAGACCGAAGGGTCAGAGAAGAGATGTCTGTTCTGGTTCTTCTGAAACAGTTAGAATTGAAACTTCTGTCAGAGTCTCATATAGTTTAGCTTTTATCTTAAGTCTGAGAAAAATAAAGAGGCCATTATAAGCATTAGCCATCTTTACTATTTCTCTCAATAAAGTAACAGATGATATCACATTCAAACTAAATTCATGTTAAAGGCACAACCAATAAGGTATTGATCTTATTTTCTTGTACCTCGAAAATTAACAGAGATTAATACATGCATATTACCCTGATGTGCATTTTTTCACTTGGTATATTTTTTCTATGTTTAGCTAAACGAAGAGTTGTAGGTTTTAGCAAGAACCAGTGCTAGATTCTATACCCATTAGCTCAATTGAGTAGAACCTAGGGCCATGGTTCAGTAACTAGGGCTTTACTCAGCTATACAGTCATTTTCTATTTCATTGCTCTTAGCAATTTATTGCACCAACAAATGAACCTTGTTCTCAATCTGAGATGCCACAGCAAGCACCTGTATTACCTCTTAGTAAAAGCCAAATTTGTACTGGTGTCTCTATGACAAGGTTGGTACCAAAATATTACATATAGAAAGTCTCTCTCTCTCTCTCTCTCTCTCTCTCTCTGTCATTTTTTGTTTTTACTTCCATAGGGATTTTACAAAAGTCTCTGTGTTTATGAGCTTTTAGGTGTCTAACACAGGTTCTGGCACCTAATAAATGCTCAATAAATAGTTTTGGAATAAATGAATGAATTACTTGAAAAAAATTATCATCTTTCATTTTTTTCCATTTTATGATCAGTTATCATATATTTATATATGTCATATATATATTATGTATTGTACATACCCCAATCATGGATCTTCTTTATTTTGGGTGCTTAATAGGAGTCCTCAACTATGGTTTAAATTCTCATAGATTTCAATCTAAACTATTTATTATTGATACTTTTGTGCACCATTGTTCCTTTTTTTCCCTTTCTTATAGATCTCAGTGTCCATAACTTTAAAAATGGTATACATTATATTGTTTAAAAATTGCAAGAAGAAAACTGTTGCAAACACTTGCGGTCACATGACCTGAAAGAACCTCTGAAGATACAACTTTTGGAACCTTAGTCTCCATTTTGAATATATACTTTTGCCGTTATAACCAGTAGAAGAGAATTTCCAGCAAATTATAAATTATTATTTTTCCAGGTGACTGAGCATTGAAAAAACTTTACTCATAAATGGGTTGTCAACACTAGCATGGAGTATCTTAGGCAGTAGTAAGTTCACCATTCTTGGGTATTTAAACAGAAAATGGATGAATATCTGAAAGGGATCCTGTAATGAAGTTTTGGCATTGCTCAACAGATTAACTT
Source organism: Rhinopithecus bieti (assembly GCF_001698545.2). NCBI lineage: Eukaryota > Metazoa > Chordata > Mammalia > Primates > Cercopithecidae > Rhinopithecus > Rhinopithecus bieti. Next base: position 3,649,910 of record NW_016809273.1, read on the forward strand.
TTAAAACTCTTCCATCTTTGATCGTTTTTACATTCCAACTTCAATGTCAAACTTTCTTGAAGCCAAGAAGTAATAATTTTAAAATGGAAAAAACACCACAAAACCCCAATTACTTATTTATATCACATGAATATACTTTCAGATATGTGGATATTCAATACTCTCTACAGTTTGTAACACAGTAAAGAAGCATCATTTTTTAATAAGTCAAACGTTTTGCTTAAAAGTATATGTAATTTTTTTCTATGAAATGTTGGTAAAATGTTGATCCCACAATAGTTTTAATATTTTAACTTCAGTTTTCAAATGAATTTGATTTTTAAGAAATATATTTTCACCTTTACTTTCACATAGTTTTTTTCTTCTTTTATATAATTAGAACTATCCAAGAACATTTAAAATTAAATTAGAGAGTTTTTCAACTTGGCTGTTAAATATTACTGCTACTTCTCCACTATACTTAGACCTGCACCTTCTGTTAAGAAAAGCATTCTAAAAAATTTTAAAAAATAAAGAAGTGATCTTGTCAACTTCACCATACATCTTTATGTTTCATGATGTATGAATACAGGAACCACTTATTTTTTTTTTTCAATGAGGCATTAATTTTCAGTGAAATCCCCAAGAGGAAGTGGCCACTACGGTCATTAAGAAGAGAAATATAGTCAGATATTATTAGGAAAACCAATATAAATTTAACTTTTTCTGCAGTAAAGCTCTTAGATTGTTATTTTAAAATTTAGGCTTTTTTTTTCTTTTGACCTATTTATTGGATTTGGTGATGTCAATACACTATTGCTTCTTTATTATAATTTCTACATTGGAAACAGGCTGTGTAAAGAAACCATGAGCCACATTTTAATTAGTAAATATTACTAAATCTTTCTCTTCCTACTATCTTAAAATAGATATTTCAGCTAAGTGACAATACATCAAGATATAATCCTATATCTCACATTTCATGTATAGCTTGATATTGTTTTTACAGTCTCCACCTTTGGCCACAAAGAAGGAGCATTGCCTACCTACTGAAGAGTCAGAGTCTAGAGATGTTTCTGTCATCCTGACTTCAGAATATCAGTGTCCTTAATATTCATTGGAGTGCTTAACAATTACCAGGTGCTATACTAGGTACTGAGGACACAGCAATAAGCAACCCTGATCAGATTGTCTGCTCCTTGTAGTTTATATTATATGTGGGGTTGGGGGTGGGAGGTAGTGTCGATGGCAGCAAGCAGATAATAAACACACACAAAATCAATCATACTGGCACAGATATAGATGAAGTAGCCATTAATTATTTAAATAAAGTTCGATAAGAAAGTAGTGGAGTGGAGGATCTTTGATCTAAGGTAGAGTGATCAAAAAAGATTTCTCTGCAAAGATAAAATTTATATGGAGATCTTGTGGTAGACTGAGTTATTGGCTGGCACAGTTCTTTACCCCTCTAGGTATCTACATCCTTTTTTCATATAACTGTGCTGTTTCTACCACAAGGGAGGGGTGTAGTACCTGTTTTTTGACTTTGGGCTCAGTGATATGACTTGCTTTGGACAATGGAATGTTTGCAGAGGTGGAGAAAACAAAGTATTGAAACTTACTTGTGCAGAGCGGTATATCAATTTATGCCTCTATCATCTGTAGAAGAAGCACTCTACAGTGCTTCTGAGAAGTTGTAGTCCCTTACCAGGAGCCAGAGAATATAAATACAGGAACTCAACAGTTCATACAGCACTCAATACCTACAGTGCTTCTGAGAAGTTGTAGTCCCTTACCAGGAGCCAGAGAATACAAATACAGGAACTCAACTCACAGTAAGAAGCCCAGTCCTTCAGGATCACAGCTTGGAACACAGACCCCCAGCTAAGCCCAATCTAGCTCATCAGTCCATCAGCTAACACATATAATTATGAATAAGAATCACATAATGTTGTTTAAGCCTCTGAGTAGTTTGTTATCCACCACATATTTTTGTATAGATCTGAAGGAAATGAGAGGGAATCTTGTAGATATTTAGTGAGTAATGCTCCAGGCAGAATTAGCAGCAACAGCAAACATCCTCAGGAGCATGTGTTGTGTTCTTCTAGCAAGAGGATTGTGGCTGTAGTAAAGTGAGCAGTGGGTTATTATTATTGTTGTTTTGGCTGTTATTGCGATTGTCAATGTCCTCCAGTCAAAGATAGTCAAGAACACACCTGAATAGGTTGGGTCTGTTATTCATTGCATGAAGAGCAAATACAGGCCATGGGGAACCATGGAGAACCATGGAGTATCTCAGTAAGAGGGAGTTTAATGGAAACTATTGAAGGATTTGGGCCTTGGTTGGGTTACTGGGGGAAAGTCTAAAGAAGTGGGGTTCTCTCCAGATTACATGCATCTAGAAAGTGAGGGCAATTCTGTTGACTATCTCAAAAATAAATATTATCTGTAACAATAGGAGATTAGAATAAAAGCAAAATTCCAATGATTAAAGAAGTAGCAGTCATTTATTTTTCTGTGGGTTCCACATTGGCATAGTTTTTGACTGTGCTTAGGCAAAATTATAAAATGGATTTATTTTATCTAATCTTATCACAACCTCAGAGTAATCTCATCTGAAGTTTTTATTCTGTGAGATGGCTTATGTCTATTAAGAGAATAACACGGTCTAGCTATGAGTCTGAGGTCAATTTCTGAATGTCTGTAGATGGTCATTTTTCTCTCCTTCAAGTCATTGTCATGATTAGGGATAGCCTCGAGATCTCAACTCCAGTCACATAGGACAGTTTTCCATAAAATTTTTTTAATACAGCAATAGTTGTCTACTATCCCCATGGTTAAATACAAAGGGATCTAGCACACACACAAGCTATAAGATGGCTTAATCAGTTTTATAGTTATTTAAAATATCCATGTATCAAAGAAAGAACATAGCTGACAACAAAAGTTATATTTCATTGTGTTCTGTAAACTTTCACTAAAACCAAGGTTTGCAACCTACCCTGTTCCAAGTACTGAGTGTTTAGTGAGTAAAATCAGTCCCCCTCCCTTATGGGATCCAGAATTTGTGTATACATTTAAGCAAATTATTTACTGCCCTGTAAATGCAAAACAAGTATCTATATTGTTTCAAAGTAAATCAATTTACAAAGTGCATGACACATAAAAATCATGCATCGCTACCATTTTTAAAAATTTATGTTACTAAAAGAGCATCAAATATGGATTGACTGAACAATGTAAACCAAAATTAGTCAGACTAATAACAGTAAAAATCAATTTTCCAATATCACAGTAGTCAGTAGCTGTGGAAAAAACCTACAATCCAAAATGCAGTCTGATTTTTAAATTAAACTGAATGATCAGAATCAAGCCTATAGGTGGAAATACATGGGCTGTTTTGTTGAAGTGCTAATTGAAATTTGACTGTCTCTTTCTGAGTAGAAGGGTACTCAGCAGCCATCCAATTGTTCCCTTTAACTCTTATAAATTTAGAGAACACAATGTTCTTCCCGTCACAAAAGTATTCTTATGCAAAATTCATTAATTTGGATTTTATTGTGCCCCAATTTTAGTTAGCTGTAACAAAACTAATAAAAACTAGGACTTACTAAATGATTTATAATAACAAGAATATCAGTGTGTTCAGTAAATGCAATTTCAAGGAGCTAAAACACTAGATTGCTTCAGATTTCAAACACAATTATCTGTTTAAAAACCACTAGCTTCCCTCTTCAGCTTCATCTAGTAAATAATACATTTCAATAAAATACCCTCTTCTCTATAGAAAGGCAATATAAATATTGCTCCAATTTATATTTATTTCAACTAAGAAGTGAAAAACTGGCCGGGCGCGGTGGCTCAAGCCTGTAATCCCAGCACTTTGGGAGGCCGAGACGGGCGGATCACGAGGTCAGGAGATCGAGACCATCCTGGCGAACACAGTGAAACCCCGTCTCTACTGAAAAATGCAAAAAACTAGCTGGGCGAGGTGGCGGGCGCCTGTAGTCCCAGCTACTCGGGAGGCTGAGGCAGGAGAATGGCGTGAACCCGGGAGGCGGAGCTTGCAGTGAGCCGAGATCCGGCCACTGCACTCCAGCCTGGGCAACACAGCCAGACACTGTCTCAAAAAAAAAAAAAAAAAAAAAAAAAAAAAAAAAAAAAAAAAAAAAAAAAAAAAAAAAAAAAAAAAATTAAACAAGGGGGGGTTGTATAAAAAAAAAAAAAAAAGAAGTGAAAAACTTAATCAGATGGGCTGTGATAGGAATAATAATTAGGACTCAGCTTTTGAATAATTTGCTTTGGAAAACTATATGTCACCAGAAAATGGAAAGTAAATGTTTATGTATTTTCCACTTGCCAGCTTGACTATATGATAGAGATGGTATTATCAATGTTTAGAAAAAGGCATAAAGTAAGATATTCCCCAACTGTGTTGTAAGTCTGTGAAGATATACTAAAATCCAATGGCTGGAAGCTTTTTTAAATGATTCATCACGCCTAGAGGTCAAAAAAGGAGTCTGTGGACTGGGCCCACACTGTTTGACCTTCCCCATCTCCCGCTCTCCTGTTCTTCCTTCCTTCCTTCAATAACTGTCAAACATTTCAAATTAACCTTTTGACACAAAACTCTAGATTCTTGGCTTCTCATGAAGAATGGAAATGTCTCTTGCACCTGGACTGTGTTTCTGCATGGCTGCTGTCAGCAAAGGTAGACTGGGAGCAGGTCTTTCTAGGCTTGATATCTTTGCTCGTTTGTGTTCCTGCCTGGTTTCTTCCGGCTTGCAGTTTGTGATGTCTGATTAAGTCTAACACCTTGCCTCCAAAAACTAAATTATTTAAGAGAGATACATGGTTCCTTCACTTTCCCCACCATCCTTTCCTTGGAGTCTTGAAGTTCCACATTTTATGTAGAATACATCTTTCTTTTGGTTAATTTCAGTACATTTTCTCCAAATATGATTAACATGACTATGGATAATACCATGTAAATCATAATATCCTTTCTGAGTTAAAGATAGATGCTCAGTCACATAATTCCTTTTTAATATTCCTGTGCTTCTTGTTCTCGTTCCTTTAAATGAAGGTAATGACTTCATCCTCTAATGGTCTATGGAGTTTAGTAAAATAAAAGTGAGTAAGAAATTTATCACCATTCATCTAAGAGAATCATCTATTTTAATTCCAACCCCTGAAAATTCAGCAAGGGAGTGCAGGGGAGTCATTATTCACATGGCAAAGTAAAAACCAGTGCCATAACATTTATATTCTGGCCTCTATGATTACCCCTAATAAGGGCCCTGCAAATCAAAACAGGGTCAGAAAGTAGCAAGAGGGTTTCATGTCCACAGAAAAATCCAAGTGTTTAAAAAGTTCAGGAAAATGGTCAAAATGATAATCATATCAGAATACGTGGTTAAACAGTGCTGGGGTTGCTTTCTTAATATTTTAATAACATGGATTCAATTGTCTCCCCTAATCCAAAGAGATGCATTCCAAGACCCTCACTAGATGCCTGAAACCAAGGATGGTACCAAACCCTGTATTTGTTTCTCAGACAAACCCACCTATAATAAAGTTTGAAGTGTGGCAGCAAAACCAGCAAATTTTTTTCTTCTTCACAATTTCATAGATAAAAGCAACCACAGTATACATTTTTTTCTTTCCCTATTAAGTCAAGAATGTTCACCTTTTCACTTAAAGGAAGCACTTTATGACTTCTCTTTGGCATAACCAAATTGGCAGCATCATTACTCTTGTCATTATTATACTCCTTGGAGCCATTACTAAGTGAAATAAAAGTTACTTGAAAGTAAGCTGGGATAGAGTGACATATGATCTGATAACCAAGAAGCTTCCTAAGTGACTAACAGGCAGGTAGTGTATACAGCATGAAGACTCTAGAGAAAGGGATGATTCACATCCCAGATTGAATGGAGTGGTGCAGTGTTGGATATGACGCCCTAGTCAGAACAGCATGCGATTTAAAACAAGAAAGTTAGGGATCCAGTTTCATTATTTTGCATATGGTTAGCCAGTCATCCCAGCATGAATTATTGAATAGGGAGTCTTTTCTTCTTTGCTTGTTTTTGTCAAACTTGTCAAAGATCAGATGACTGTAGGCATGTGGCTTTATTTCTGGGTTCTCTATTCTGTTGCACTGGTGCCTACATTTAGCCATATCCGAAAATCAACTCAAGATAGACTAAATATTTAAATGTAAGACCTCCAACTATGAGAGTCCTAGAAGAAAACCTAGGAAACACCATTCTGGACATCAGCCTTGGGAAAGAATTTATGACTACGTCCTCAAAAGGAAATGCAACTAAAACAAAAATTGACAAGTGGGACCTAATTAAACTAAAGTGCTTTAGCATAACAAAAGTGACTACCACCAGAGTAAACAGACAGCCTATATAATGGGAGAAAATATTTGCAGACTATGCATCTATTAAAGACTAGGCACCTAGTAAAGGTCTACTATCCACAATCCGTAACAAACTTAACAACCAAAAACAAATAATCCTATTAAAAAGCAGGCAAAGGACATGAGCAAACATTTCTTCTCAAAACAATACATCTGGCCAAAAAACATATGAAAAAATGTTCAAAATCACTAATCATCAGAGAAATGCGAGTCAAAGCTATAATGTTATATCATCTCACACCAGTCAGAATGGCTATGATAAAAGGTCAAACATTAGCATATGCTGTGAGGCTCTGGATGCGAGGGAACGTTTATACACTGTTGGTGGGAGTGTAAGTTTGTTCAACAACTTTGTAAAGCAGTTTGGAGCTTTCTCAAAAAACTTAGAACTACCATTCAACCCAGCAATCCCATTACTGGATATATATCCAAAATAATGTAAGTCATTATAGCAAAAAGACACACGAACTCACATGTGTATCACAGGACCATTCACAATAACAAAGACATAGAATCAACCCAGATGCCCATCCACAGTAGACTGGATAAAGAAAATGTGGTACATATACAGCATGGAATACTATGCAGCCAGTAAAAAGAGTGAATGCTGGTCCTTTGGAGCAACATGGATGCAGCTGGAGGCCATTGTAAGCAAATTAACACAGGAACACAGAACCACATACTGCGTGCTCTCACTTATAAGTGGGAGCTAAACATTGAGTACTTAAGTTGATAAAGATGGTAACAATAGAAACTTGGGACTACTAGAGCAGGAGGGTAGGAAGGGGACCAAGGATTGAAAATCTAACTATTGGATATTATGCTTACTACCTGGGTGATGGGATCAGTCATATCCCAAACCTCAGTGTCATGAAATATACCCATGGAACAAACCTGCATATATACCCCCTTAATCTAAAAGAAACTTTGAAAGTATATTTTAAAATTAAAAAAATAAGATGTATTATACATTTCCGGAATTTTCATTTAATATTTTGAACCATAGTTGCTCAGAAGTAATCGAAACTACAGAAAGGAAAACCATAGATAACGGGGAACTAGTGTACAACGTATTTCTAATTTCTAAGTAAAACTTTAAAAGTACTGTGTTTCTGTGCGTAAAGAGTTACGTTATTCTAAAATTCTTATTTTAGAATTAGTATTGTTCCAGCAATCACTGTCCTATGTTTTTGATCCCTAAAGAAAATTATTCAAATATTAGATTTACTTTTGCGTGAGACAGTCCACAGTGTTTCTAAATATTATTTGCATATTGCTTTTCCATGGTTTATACAGTTTAGCAATGCCTCTCCCACTGTAGAAGATTAGTATTCAATCCGTTACTTGCCATCTCCACCTCCACCACATATGAATTTAGTTCTATTTCTCCATTTTAATATTTCAGTTACATCATGAGTTTGTTTAGACCAACCATGATGAATCTGTTAAAAACATTTATATTGTGCTTTTTACATGTTAAGTATTCTGTAAGAACTTTACAAATACATATTCATTTAATCCTCAAAGCATTATTTCCTGATCTTGGAGGCAGGTATTATTTTTATGCACATTTTGTAGAAATAAAACTGAAGCAGACAGGAGGTAAGTAAATTGATGAAGTTCTGTTAGTAGCCTGTAGATTTGACCTTCAGTCTCAAGAAATTCGGCTCCAAAACCTGTGTTTTTAACTGCTATGTTATATTGTCTCTCAGTTGTCAGTGTTTATATTATGATATGAAGACCAATAAACAGCTTGTCTCAGTCAGACCATTTAATACGTTAGAATTTTTTTGAATTTAATAATATATATTAGATATAGTGGTTCTGTTTACACTCTATTTTTCTATTTCGCTTTGTCTGCCATTCATGTTAGATGCTTTCTTGAGATGTCTGGTAATCCTGATTCATATTTAAGAGCAGGGACACCATAACATGCATTGAAATTTCTCCACGTACGTAAGATGTTTGTCAGCTGTCACCTTTATTGTACAATAGTTTGAATGGGTTCCTTAGAGAACCTCCAGTGTCAATAGCTTTCTGGGTTACTTTTATGTGTGTGTGTGGAGGAGGAGGCTAATCCTTGGCAAAGAGGCTTCCAATCTCCTGCGTAGGTGGCAGCCTATCCCCCTCTAGAGGACTCCCAGGCTTCTGCTGGAGAGTGGAAGAACTGGCACATCATTGCATCAATATGGGCATGGGATTTGGCACTCAGATTACTTCATAAACAGATATTTTAGTTTAGTTTTTTTTTTTTTTTTTTTTGAGACGGAGTCTCGCTCTGTCGCCAGGCTCAAGTGCAGTAGTAAGATCTCAGTTCACTGCCACCTCCGTTTCCCAGGTTCAAGCAATTCTCCTGCCTCAGTCTCCCGCGTAGCTGGGACTACAGGCGTGCGCCACCATGCCCAGCTAATTTTTGTATTTTTACCATGTTGGTGAGGATGGTCTCAATCTCTTGACCTTGTGATTTGACCACCTTTGCCTCCCAAAGTGCTGGGATTACAGGCGTGAGTCACCCACACCATGCCCATAAACAGAAGTTGATATAACCCTCTTGTTTATAACCCCCATTACCTGATGCACCCAATTAATGTCATTTGAATCTTTCATGAAAGTCATCTCTGAATGACTTTCCCAATTCCAGCTTAGGATTCATTTTCTTAAACTGCCACACAGTCACCCGTCAATTAATTTTTACCTTACTGTCTTCTCATATTCTACACAGTTATTGAGGGTATGTACCTTTGTGCACAGCCATGTTGTACCATTTTAGTAAAGTTTTAAGAAACAGAAAAGATAAATGGTAGGTTCACTATGCCAAATTTAATCAGGAATCATTTTTTTTTCTTCTCAGAAAGATTTGTGGGCAATGTCATGAAAATTTAATTTCAAGTATGAAGCTATATGCCATATTTAAAAAAAAATCACTGTTTGACTACAAACATCATTCTGTAAGTTCCACTTCTGAATTCCACTGGAAGAACACAGCTCAGTCTTTGCCATTTATGGATAAGAAACAGGTCACATTAACAAAGAAAGCACACTGCCTGTCAATCTGGCAAGTGGCCATTTCAAAAATAAATTGTACCAATTTCTATTTAATAGCCACACAGTAAAGTATTTTGAGAGTGTATGTTAGCAGTGAGAGTCATCAATAAAACAAAAATATATTATGCGTTTAATTGGTCAGCTTTTTCTGAATTGAGTGTAATGTCACTGTAAAAATACATATATAGAGAAGGGTCAGTAACTTGCTACTTGCTCAAGAATGATGTATGTCCAAAAGTATGAGCTTTATTGTGTTTTATATTTGTTAAAAAATAAAGAGGGGGCAGTTTCATGATTTCCAAAGAGATAAATCAAGATAAATCAAGCAGTGTTTTATTATCTTTATTTATTCTCTAAGCTTTAGATTAGTTAACTTTGAATATACTTTGGCATGCTTGAAAATGAGGGTTTCTAATTTTTCCTTGTTCTGGTAAAAAAATTATCTTTGTGCCTTTTCCCTTCCCTATGAATATGAAACACAGTTATTTAAGAGCATGGGTTGTGGTGGAATGAATATAGGATTTAGAGCCCCTCTACCACACATTGTGTTGTTCATGTATTGACCTCTTAAAGGCTTAGTGTTTTCATGTGGCAGTGGGTCACATCATTCTGTGATTCACATAAGGACCACATATTTCTTTTCTCCTAGTCTTACGATGAGAGTTTAATTATACAGCCCATGTGCCTAACACAGTACTCAGAATATAGTGAATATGTAATAACTGTTTAACATTTATTATTATCATTATTTAATTCAACTGGCTAATAAGCTGTCCTTAATTTAAATAATAAAAGACAAGGTCTTGATTTGTCTTCTTTTGAAAACTGTATATTTTTTGGTATTACAATAGTAAATGTTTTTACTCTTCACAAAAAAATTACGTATATAGGCTTGTATCTCCCCCGTCCAGTTAATGTTTCAGAAGCAGTTAAATCAGGATCAAGCCTCTAGCAAACTATTCCTAACTCCTGGGAAGAAAGATGAACTTTTCTGTAGCCAAAAGTATTTAAATATTTGGTTTTGGTTATTATAAATTTAAGTGTCATCACTGAGAGTAAACATACAGTGTGAAGTTAATAGAAAAGGTATAATACACCTCACACATTATTTTGACATTTAAAAACTACAACCCAGACTGTTAGCTCAGTTGGTTACAGCATAGTGATAATAAAAACTACACCCTTATTTATTTGTTAAGGCACAATGACGAACACCAAGATCACAACATAACAATGAATAGAGAGTTGCTTGAATATTTAGAACACAAATTATAACCAGCTGGCAGTGATGACCTGTGGTATAGCTTTGTGAATTCTCACAGGTTTTTTACAGATAGGCCCCATTTTTTCATAGCCATATATATCTTAATATGACTTAATATTGGGAAGTTGCCTTAGTCAAAATTCCCAGAAGGAACTAAGACCTGCTCTATATTTTGAACTATGTGTCTCAAATTGAATTAACAACTGGACATGGACTCAAGAAAGAAAATCACCATTTCGTAGGGCCTAGTGAAAGACATTAACATGAAATAGAAAAAAGTGCTGGAGATGGATTTTATTTTTCCACCTATGTGAAGCCTTAAGAAAGTTATTTCATATTTCTAAGCCTCAGATGTCTTCATCTGTAAACTAAAAAAAAAAAAAAAGTTGGCCTGCCACATTGAACTTTTATGGAGATAAAAAGATATGATGAACTAGGGCTAAAATAATATCAATCCCTACACATCACTCAGCTAATCTTTACATTTTCTTCACCAGATATGTATTATCTAGACAAGGCCTACTGGGACAACTGAAACATATGTATGCTTATCTCTGTCTTCTCCACAGGGATGCCAAATCTTTAAAAAATGACATGGGAAATCTTTCTTCTAAATCGCGTCTAATCATCAGTCATTCCAACCATTCATCTATCCACCCATCCATCCATCTATCCATCAATTATTTGTCTATAGATATCTATTTAGCATGAAATTTATACTATAAATATCCTAGGTTCTTCCATAGAAAAATAAATAACAATATTAACAATAGCATTTTTACTGCATTTTCAGTATTCTCAGAATCTGTGCTGAGTATTTTATACTAATTTTTCATTTAACTTTCACTATGTTCCAATTATTTGGAACATATTTCACTATGCTCCAATTACATATTATTATTTTCTTCATTTTATAACTGCAAGACTTCCCAGCAAGTCTCCTACCTGCTCCTTCCCAGCAAGAAAATTTTAATCTGAAACACAATTGTTTACACTAACACCAACAATAAAAGATAATACTAATATATAGGTAAAAGAGAACTCATTGAAATTTTATGGTAAGTTAGAGTAGAAAGAAGTTGCATTTATTTTTTCCAACACAAATTATTGATCTTAAGAAAGTTAGAGTACTTTTAGAAATCAATAATGAAATTATGGTCACTATAATTTAATGTTTCTGCAATTATTTAGAAGTTACATCTATGTTATGATGTTGCCAAGATCACAATTATAAATGATACAGACCTAAGAACAACTTTCAGTCATTCAAATTGCACAGTGTTTGAAGTCTATACTCAGAAATTGATCAAGGACCAGAAAAACTGCACATTTTAATTAGCTAAACTTATATTTCAGAGAAAACAAGTTTATTCAATTTCTGAAACAGAATAAACCATGACTAATAATATCTAAAGTATTCTTTTGGAGAGACTAGCTGTAACTATGGTGGATCTTACAAAAGTGTGTGAAAATAATCTTATTTACCCAGATTCAATAAGATATTATTTTCAAAGTTTAGGACAAAGAAGAAATTGAAGATGCAGAAAAAGCAACGAAATGTAATTGTGTTCAAATACCTAAGACTTTTCTTTTAAGAAAATAATATTGTGCTTTATAATTGTCAAATATATTTTTCATTCAAAACTTTTCCTATTAGAGTTCATAGGAAGGAAAGCTCACTGTGAACAGTACAAATAATAAGATAAAGGATGTGAACTAAATTGGAAGGAAAGGTCAAGCTAAGACTTAGCAAAAAAGAGGGAGTGGCATAACAAAAGCTGGAAAACCTAAGCAAATGGCTGACAGGAGAGGACATTTGACATTTATTTATTCATTTATGTAATCATTCCACAAAATTACATCAAGGACAAACTGCATACCGAGCATGCTGATGTATGCTAAAGATAGAAATGCAGAAATGAGTACGACACTGTCTCTGGTCCCAAGATTCTTGGTTTGAAAGGGAAAGTCAATGTGTATGTACACAAATGACAAAATGCATATTGTATATAATGGAGGTGTCACAAAGAAAGATACAAGAGAGAAAGGGGCTAGAGAGTGACGCGAGGCAGTGGGGACTCAGTGGAGCACGGCAGTTTGGATAGGTTGGTTAACAATATCTGCTTTGTCAAGGAGACACCTGAATTGAGACCAAAAGGAATTGAAGAAGTGAAGAAAGACAAAATTAGATATTTAAAGAAAGAGCATTCCAGGTAAAAGTAAAAATAAATGCAAAAATTACAAGGTGGGAGTATACTGGGCAAATTGAGCGGGGGAATATGGCTGGTGTGGTTAGAGCAGAATGAGAGAGAGCAGAATGTGAGATAGGGCCTGCGAACCGTGTCAAAGGCAATTACTTATTTATTTTTCCCCTCAGCGGCAAAATAATCTTCCGGAGGCTTGTCTGTAGAAGAATGACATGGCCTGGCTTACAATATTAAAAGAATCAGTTTGGTTACCCTATAGATTTAAATAGGATGACAGAGTAAGCATGATAGGGAAACAGTGTCAAGGCAGAGTGAAGAATGAAGGGTCACCTTGCCGTGAACTGAGTGGCTTTGAGATAGCAGACACAAATTAAAACATCAGTAGAGGTCAAATTTTAAAAGACTTTAAGTATCAAGGCAAATATTTTTCTACTTTGTTTTATAGGCAACTTATTTAAATGCTAATGCTGAAATATATAATCATATACAAAGGAAGCTGAAGCAACAACTTTGAGGAGTTCACTGAAATAGAGATCATCCGGGCTGCTGTGTCAGGGAAAGCTTCACGGAGAGCTTATCACACAGGGATTATCCAGACCTTGGATTGTATCTGGCTTCTTGAGCAGCCTTGTTACTATCACCCGCAGTACTCCCTGGTAATCAAAGAGAAAGAAGGATGAGTCCTGGCCAAATCGTGGCACACAGCCGGCCTCGCTGCTGGGAAGAGCTGCTCTACCATTAATCTTTTGGACTGGGCATGTGCAGAGAATGGATGGGCTCAGAGCCCGAGGACAGCTGTTCTGAAGATAGCTGAAGCAGAACACTACAGACAAGAAAAGCCAGAGATGTATTTTGGTCGTTCACTGATGTTCAGTGAACCTGGCTGAGACCCAGCTGTAAAATTCTGAGAAATGGTGGCATCTCCAGGTGAAGTGTTAGGTAGCGGATAGAAAGGAGACTGTTCGTAATCTAAGGATAGGATAAAACCAGAGCTAAAGAGGCAGAATTGTTTTTTTTTTTTTTAATATTTATTTTATTATTATACTTTAAGTTCTAGGGTACATGTGCATAACATGCAGGTTTGTTACATATGTATACTTGTGTCATGTTGGTGTGCTGCACCCATCAACTCATCAGCACCCATCAACTCGTCATTTACATCAGGTATAACTCCCAATGCAATCCCTCCCCCCTCCCCCCTCCCCATGATAGGCCCCGGTGTGTGATGTTCCCCTTCCCGAGTCCAAGTGATCTCATTGTTCAGTTCCCACCTATGAGTGAGAACATGC
>NW_016809273.1:3664515-3674098 GCF_001698545.2 Rhinopithecus bieti
TTTTTTGAGACAGAGTCTCACTCTGTCAGCTGGACTGGTGTGCATTGGCATGATCTCTGCTCACTGCAACCTCCATCTCCCGGGTTCAAGCAACTCTCCTGCCTCAGCTTCCCAAGTAGCTGGGATTAGAGATGTGTGCCAACTCACCCAGCTAATTTTTGTATTTTTAGTAGAGACGGGGCTTCACCATGTTGGCCAGGCTGGTCTCGAACTCCTGACCTCAGGTAATTCACCCTTCTCAGCCTCCCAAAGTGCTGGGATTATAGGTGTGAACCACCACACCCAGCCAATTGACAATATTTTGTTTTTCTGTGGTACTAGAATAACCATTATTCTTCATGTAGACTTACAGAACATTAGAGATAGAAGACACCTTGGACATTACAGTACATTCCTTGACAGGGAGGAGAGAAGGAAAAAAAGAATCAAAATCTATTTGGCATCTATTCTGTAACAGTTACATTACAATCTTTTAATGGTAGGAGTTATTCCCATTTTACATAGGGAAGAGAGAAAAATCAAAGAAACTAAATAACTTATCCAAAAACCACGCAACTAGCTTCTTAAATAATTAGAATTTAAGCAATGGCTTCATTATGTATAAAGCTCATACTCTTTAACTTCCTTCCTCCCTTTGTTCTTTCCTTTCTTCCCTCCTGCTTTCCTTTCATTTAACCATTTATTCAACCAATATTTATCAACACTCTGCTTTGTAGCAGCCATGATAAGCATTAGTGATACAATAATGAATGATTCCTGTCTTCAAGCGGCACAAAATGTGTATTTTAGTTGTCTTTTTACTCTCTGTATCCCCTTCTACATTTTGTGCTACAGAAAGAAAAGAACAAAATTCTAAGAAGAGTGTATCAGGAGAAATTTACAAGAGGAAGACATTTATTCTAAGACTCAAATATTGAGTAAAGGATATTAAGAGAAACAGAGTATAAACCTGTTTCATGCTGGGCGCGTTAGCTCACGCCTATAATCCCAGCACTTTGGGAGGCCAAGGTGGGCGGATCATCTGAGATTGGGAGTTCAAGACCAGCCTGGTCAGCATGGAGAAACCCTGTCTCTACTAAGAATACAAAGAATACAAAAAATTAGCGGGGCGTGGTGGCACATGCCTGTAATCCCAGCTACTTGGGAGACTGAGGCAGGAGAATCCCTTGAACCTGGGAGGCGAATGTTGTGGTGAGCCAAGATCGTACCATTGCACTCCAGCCTAGGCAACAAGAGCAAAACTCCATCTCAAAAAACAAACAAACAAAAAAACTGTTTCAGGCAGTGGTGACAACATATGTGAAGCTCTGTACACAAGACAGAGAACAACTGTAGTGGATGCCACAATGAATCCCCCACTTTGTTCTTTGAAGATGAAGAAAAATATTTATTCCCCGTAGTTGCTGGAAGTGCTGCCAGCAGACAGACCTTAGCTGACAGCTGTCTTTGAGGAGTGCTTTGACTCAAGAGAAAAAGTGTGCTCAAGGTCTTATCGATTGCCTAGAGAAGTCTGCATCCAAAGACTGGCCAACTTGGAAGCACAGAGAGCTAACAGCTTCTCTCCAACTCAAGGCAATGCTGAAGGACTACTTTGGCTTCAGAGCTCCCGTATGATTGACTAAAGTCTTTGCTGAATTTGTATCACAGTTCAATATTTCTCTCTGTCTATTCCTGCTTCCTTCCCTTACCTGCCATAAATATTAATCCCCAAACTTCTCCTAAGCATCCCCTCTGAACACTAGCCTCCATCTGAAAGTCTGCTTTATAAAGAACACAATTGGCAACAAGTGGCAAAATGGCTTTGTAAAAATTAAACATGACCACTATGCTGGAAGTAGGTAGCATGGGATGTGGTTAAAATAGAAAAGGAATGTAAGAAATACAGCCCGAGAAGTGTGCAGGGTTGTGGTCTTAAAGAATCATGTTGACTGCAACCTCTCAAAGAACAAAGCCCACAACAACTGACCTCAAACGGGAGCTCTTCATAACCTGACAGAAAACATCTCTATCATACTTATCACACATCCTTGTCATGCATAGCACTTATCAAAGCCACTATTTTATAGCTGGTAATTTGTGGTTTACCCAGCTGTGAACTCAGAGAGCAGAATATGAGTCTGTCTTGTACACCACTGTAGCCCTCAGGGCTTAGCACTGGCCATGCAGAATGAGTTCAGTATAAATTTGTTGAATCACTAAATGAATGTTAGCCATCACCCAACCAAGGGCAGCAAATAATTTTGAAAAATAACTCCCTCTTGCCAAGGATGTGGGACTCCTCTCATGGACATATAAAACACGTGACCCATCAAGACTTAATGCTACCTTATGTCTGCATTAATGTAATCAAATTCCACTTTACTAGTGAGCATGCCCTTGTAAAACCCATTGTGTAGCTATATTTTTCATTTGTGTCCTGAGAGGCACCGAATAGTTATGTTGTTAGGAATTTATAAAAGCTGGAAGTTTGTCTGTTGAAGGTCCTGGGTGGATGAAGTGAGTCAATGATTTGAGGACCTATGTCAGGCTATATTTTATTAAAACAGCTTTAAATTCATGGTGCCCTAGTTTTTTCACTCAATAGAAATAATAGAAATAGTGGGTTATAAGTTCTCTGCTCCTGTTAGAAGTTGAAAACTTTCTCCTGAAGGCTCTTTACCCCAGCTCTTAATTGCAGATGAGATGAACCTGAGAATTCTAAAAAATGTTTGTTCTTAGGCTCTGTAGAGCTCATCATTGAAAATGTGGGCCTCCTAGACATGTGACTGTTTAATAAAAGTAATTCCTATAAAGCAGGCACTTGGGGCATCTGGAATGGGCAGATGATCATCCCCACGTTGTGAGTTTATAAGAAAGAAAAGCTGCCAAAATGCAGACAGGCTGTAGGAATCCTAGTTCAAAAGGAGTTTCTCTTTATGGAATTATTTAGGTATTTTTTTCTGTTGTATTAAAGTAGATTCCTCAAATATTCCATCACCTGAATTTTGGGTTTTATTAAATGGATTTTGAGAAATCAGAATAACAAAGAATTTGCAAAGCCACTGAAGATATTTTTCCATGACATTGTACGAGAAACTTTGTGAATTTACTGTGAGAGGATTGAGAATAGGATGAAGAACCAAAAATGGTAGACAAAAGTGTGAATAATTGTGAAGAATATAAGATTACACTACTTGCAAACTAACAAGTTACCCTCCCACACTTTTATGGAGGCTGGCAGAAGACACAATACTCCTGAGTGAGAGACAAAAGACTATTATTACTCATGGCACAGCAGGCAGTGTAGGCTTCATATTTGCATCAGTTCCTTTTGCCTGTACCTCCCTGGTCCCATGTGTGTGATGCAGGGGAGGACTGCTGAGGAATCTCAAGTTTAGGGAGCCTCAATCTTATAAGAGAGCTGCTGGAAAACCTTCCCAACTTCTACCCTAAAAAAAGACATCTTTTTTTTTTTTTTTCTTTTTGAGAGGGAGTCTCGCTCTGTCGCCCAGGCTGGAGTGTAGCGGTGCCATCTCAGCTCATTGCAACCTCCATCTCCAGGGTTCAAGTTATTCTCCTGCCTCAGCCTGCTGAACAGCTGGAACTACAGGCACCTGCCACCACACCTGGCTAATTTTTGTATTTTAATAGAGATGGGGTTTCACCATGTGGGCCAGTCTGGCCTCAAACTCCTGACCTCACGTGATCCACCCACCTCAGCCTCCCAAAGTGCTGGGATTACAGGCATGAGCCATCGTGCCTGGCAGACATCATTTTTTTTTTTTTAATTGAGGCCTAAAAATAAATCTTCTCTCTGCCATACAAGAATATGCTTTCTGTATTTACCAAGGCTGTTTGCTATCCAAATATCTTTCAAAGTGTAGTCTGGAACAGAAGCTGTCAATGTTTCTTCACAAAATCTGCAAAAATCCAAGAGACACAAGACATTTCTCCCAACAAAAGGGCTATAAGATTGAATGCCTTTTTTCTAAAGATAAATATGTTATCTTTTTCTATAGCTTATATGTTATATACAAGACTTTCTACTTTGTATTACAAGAAAGACATGGATACTATAAAACTCAAAGTATAGAAAACCAGGGAGGCAATGATCTGATAAGAGGAATCTAAATAAAATTCAAGTGATCTAACTTCCATTATTTCCACCACTACCCTTAGTAGTGAAAGAATTATGCTAACAATGAAATTCACTTCAATTTAGTGAACACTTATTATGTGCTTGGTAAGCATTTACAGACATTACTTAATACAACAATCATAAGAAATGCAATATGGTATTTTATCTGTATTTAAAATAATCAATGAATTAAATTAAGTTCAAAGATTAAATATACCATTGATATTTTATGAAACCTTTTCACGGCCTCAACCTTTTTAACTCACCACAAGAAACAAGATAAATGACAAACTCCTATGATATAGGGCTAATAAGTTGCTGTGAAGGTAATAAAAATGTAATGATAATTTGCACTGCTCAAGCTATAAAGCTTCCCACCCTCTCCCACTCAAGAGAGGATATGAGAAAGTGACTTTCTTATGAAAACCATTTTGAATCCACTCTAATTACATTATTCCAAAACTTGTTACTTTGTAAGAAGCACAAAATCATCTCTGGCACACATTACAACTGAATATGATACTTTAGTGAGTTGTAACTTTATAATTAAGACCCTCCCCCAGTGGATATAGAGATATGAATTATAATAACATAGAACCATTATTAGGTAGGTACATATATGGTTGTAATTATTTGATATGCACACTGAATTTCATAGTCCTCTTATGAGGGAGTGTGGACTGTGTAAGGCTAGTCTTTGATTTAATTTTGGGGAAGTGCTGTAGAAAGGAGGATGAGTAACAAAGTTTCAGAAGGGAAAGCTTCCTATTGATGTGAATGCAAACATGCCAGAGAACCCTTCTTTACACCGTTCTTCTTTCCGTCCCTTTCTCTCTTCAATCCTCTTTCCTCCCTTTCATTCCTAGGATAATTATTAAGACAGAGTTAGTCTCAAAGCCATATGTTGTAGCAGAGGAGGGTGTTGGAACTGACCGGGGGAAAGAGTCTATCAGTACAGAAGTTTTGCACAGCATGGGGTTTAGAGTCTGACTGGAGTAAGGAGGCCATCCAGCCAGTAAGACACAGTGGTAATGATTGGAGATTAGTCATACATAGGGTGGTTGACTAAATCAATATACACATTAGGAATAATGTGAGCTGGGCTTCTCATTGATGGAGGACAGAATTATAGATGGTAAAGGGAAAAGTAGAAGAGATTTGGTGGTATTTATTTGAAATTGGAAGTATAAGTATTTATTGGTAATTTAGATAGATTGATGTATAGATATAATAAAGAATGGAATATTTAAATAATTTGAAAGTTCTTTTGAACAAAATCAATAAAAACACTAATGGATAATTTGTGATTATTATAGTGGAAAAACCCGGTACACAGTAACTTTGTGATGTAATCAAAATGTACATTATCAAGGACAAGACAAATTGAATTGTGTGTTACCCAATATGTTGTAATGCAAAGAACACAGTATTACTCTGTGCTACTCCTCCCAAAGAGGTAGACCTAATTCCATTGAAGAGGAAACATCACATAGACTGAATTGCAGAGAAAGTCTACAAAATAACTGCCCTGTAATCTCTAAATGTGACAAATTATAGAAGTCAATGAAAGACTGAAGAACTAAAGAGACCTAACAAAAAGTTCATGCATGGTTCTAAACTGAATATTGTGCCAGTAAAGTTATTATTATGGCAGCATCAAAATTTGAATGAGATTCAAAGTTTAGGTGGTACTAATGTGATGTATGAGTCTTAATTTTCTAAGGTTGGTGGTTATATTGAGGTTAAATAGGAAGATATCCTTGTTTGTAGTTAATACACACTAAAAAATGATGGGTGTGATAGGGTATTTAGACAACTTGCTCTTAAGTGTTTCAGGGAAAAAAATGTATCCTATATTCTGCTTACAACTTTTCTGTATACTTAATGTGTTTTCTAAACATAAATAATAACTAAATAAGTAGGTGTTAGACATAATATTTTTCAATTAAGCACTAACAATAAGAAGTATCAAAAGTGGACCTAGACGAAGGGGAACTTCAACTGTTCAGCACAAAAGCGAATATGTTTGGGCCTAAGTAATTTTCAGTGGTCTAGGAAAATATCTAAGACCTAGAGAACAAACAAAATCATCAACTTGAAATTTAAACCATAAGATGAAAACTAATAAATGTTTCAATCAATGTATTATGTTAGCCTCATTAACTGCCACAGTTAATATTTACAAAATTTTCATTATGTTTGAAAGCATCTTGCAGATTCAGTTTCTCACAGCAAAATATTTCTCAGGCTTGTGAAATAATTGCTTAAACTAATCAGTCAACCATGAATAAAACACATTTCCCAGTTCTTAAATATTTTTAAAAGTAAAATAACAAAATATTTTCAAATGTTTAGAGCAAAACATGTATTTAATGTAGGATGGAGATGTATTTTAACAGATTTCATATGGCATTGAGAAGGTTCTAGAAAAGGACTTAAAATGGTCTCCCAGTTAGAAGATAGTTTAGTTAGTGCAATTCTTAATCAAGAAGGAAAATTCTAACACCTATCTTTGAAGAATCTGACAAATCGTAACAAAATTGGGATTTTTAGAATGAACAACCTGTCTTTTTTAAAGGACATCTCTTCCAAATGTTTTAGGTGACCACCCGATAAATACAACACACTTCCTTAGCTTCCTACTTCCCCATCAGCCCTCACAATTTTCAATTGCCTTTAGCCAAAGATCACCAGGAACATACTTGTGCTTGAACAGGTGGTTTATTTTGTATTGCATCAAGGAGGAACACACCATAGGGAACCACAAGGTATCTGAGCAAGACAGGTTAGAAAAATCTGTTTAAGAGTTTGGGTTTTGATGAGGTAATTTGGAGAGGTGTCTAAGGAAACAGGGGTTTGCTCTACATTTGTTCTGTCAAAAATGGGGCAATTCTACAATTGAATATTTTAATATACCCCATCTATAGGAAGGGGAGATCAGTAAGACAATAAAGTTTAGTTGGTAAAGAAGCAGCAATCCTTCATTGTGGCTGAGAGTGGAAGATACTTGCTGTTATTTAAAGTGTTATGTAATGTGCTGAGATATTGTTTTTGTATCAGTTTATTATGATCTCAGAATGACTTCTTGAGGTTCTATGAGTTTTTTTTTTTTTTTTTTTCTTTATGGTGAGCAGGAGAGAAACATCATCTAGCTGCCATCGTCATTCCCACTTGTCATAAGTTTGGAGGCTGGCTGTGAGCATCACGTAAGTTCCCAGATGTCAGTGGCTACTGTTTTTTACAATTCTTGGCAGGATCTTTCTGTTTCAAGAGTAAGTACTTTGCAACACAAGCTTCCAGCCTCTTCCCTTCTCATTGCTCATCTTAATTATTGCTTCTATTTTTGTTGACATTTTGGAAATAATTGTGATGCATAGTATAAGAGCATAGGTTCTGTAGGGGTTTGGTTGCCTTGATTGAAGATGAAGGTGTTCCTTGTTGATTTGTAAACTTGGGCAACTTATTTCACAAGCCTATACAGGTTCTTCATCTATAAAATGGAATTAATAACTTCGCAATCAATATTATGCATGTAAAATGTTTACCATATTTTCTGATAGAGTGATCATTCAATAAAACTTTTGTTATAATCACTCTTGATGGAGACTAGTAATTACAGCCACACTAACTTCTTCATTTTGTGGCAAATTTATCAATGTCCAGGTAAAACCCCCGATCTCACCTTACCTCTGTCATTCAAGAAATATTTATTAAGTTCCTACTGTTTGGTTTACTGGGTTTGCAGCTTTGAACTCTTAGGTACCTTACGTTCTAATGGAATAGATGGATAATAGGCAAAACAACACAACAAAATTAGACATGACAAAAAGATATTTGTTCAATAATGAAAATAAAATAGAATGCCTACTGTGACTGTTATAGAATGATTGGGAAATTATTTTACAAGGAGGTGAACATTTAAACAGAAGTGGGATAATTTGAAGAAACCAGCTCTATGTCTATCTGGGGAAAGAGCCTATCAGACAGAGGGAACAACTGGTGTACAGGATTTAAGGCAATAAAGAGTTCAACCATCTCCCACGATGCTGCCATTTGGTCTTCTCTTGAGTAACAATGGAATTAGAACTAGTCACAAAGAGACTTGAACATTGGAATTGAAATCATATGAAAGGCAATAATGAGATATTTACTCCATTTTAAGGTTTCATCATTTGTTGTATGTGACACCATTGATTCAGTAACAACTATTCTGAAAAAAAGTAAAATCATTACTACACACTCATTTATAACACATTCCACTTGAAGCATCAGAATATGAGGGAGACAGTAAATCTTTAAACCAATAAATTCCTACCATTTATTGGGTTCTTTTACTGTGTGCAAGTCAGTGAGTAATATGCTTCACTACTATTACTGAATCCTCAGAACACAATAGGAAATAAATACACACTCTTACTAACTTTATTTATAGATGTAGAAATTGAGTCCAGAAAAGTTAAACGACCCAGGGTCACACTAAGTGACAAACACTGAATACCAGGCATTGTGTGATCTCAGTCTTTGCCCTGAAACACTGTGTGATCAAAGCAAGGTCACCTTCCCTGATCCTCAGTGTGCCATCTGTAGAGTGAGTCATTTTAAACAGGCATGAAGTCTCTCCAACTTTAATGTCTATTAACATCTAAAGAATACTAATTGTTAGAATTTAACCAATAACGCTGTCTAGAAAAATTCATTAGTATTTGCTTGTGACCGTTGAAGGGGTGGCCTGCCCCTCTACACTTGTGGGCATTTCTCGTTAGGTGGAATGAGAGACTTGAGAAAAGAAATGAGACACAGGACAAAGTATAGAGAAAGAGAAAGTGGGCCCAGGGGACCAGCACTCAGCATACAGAAGACCCACACCGGCACCCGTCTCTGAGTTCCCTTAGTATTTATTGATAATTATCTTTACCATCTTAAAGATAAGGGAATGGCATTACAATAGGATCATTGTAGGGAGAAAATTAGCAGTAAGACAAATGGATAAAGATCTCTGTGACATGAATAAGTTCAAAGGAAAATGCTGTGCCTTGATATGCAAATGCAAACATCTCCATAAACCTTTTAGCAGCATTGTTCCAGCAAGTCCCACCTTTTGCCCTAAGGCGGTTTTCTCCTTTCTCAGTAAACAAAGCATACAATCAGGTTTTACACCGAGATGTTCCATTGCCCAGGGACGGGCAGGAGAAAGATGCTTTTCTTTATCTTAACTACCAACATCCGTCAAAAGGCCTTCTTTCCTGTACTAGTCCTCTTCAGCACAGACCCTTCACGGGTGTCAGGCTGGGGGATGATCAGGTCTTTCCCTTCCCACTAGGCCATATTTCAGACTATCACATGGGGAGAAACCTTGGACAATATCTAGCTTTCCTAGGCAAAGGTCCCTGCGACCTTTGGCAGTGTACGTGTCCCTGGGTACTTGAGATTAAGAGACTGGTGATGACTTTTTTTTTTTTTTTTTTT
>NW_016809273.1:3674164-3676283 GCF_001698545.2 Rhinopithecus bieti
TATTTTTAGTAGAGACGGGGTTTCACGGTGTTAGGGAGGATGGTCTCGATCTCCTGACCTCGTGATCCGCCCGTCTCGGCCTCCCAAAGTGCTGGGATTACAGGCTTGAGCCACCGCGCCCAGCAGCAAACTGCCTTCAGGCACTTTTTTAACAAAGCACATCCTGCACAGCCCAAAATCCATTAAGCCTTGAGTCACCACAGCACATGTCTCTTGCAAGGACAAGGTTGGGGTAGGGTCACAGATTAACAGCATCTCAAATACAGAACAAAATGGAGTCTCTTATGTCTACTTCTTTCTATATAGACACAGTAACAGGCTGATCTTTCTTTTCCCCACAACTGTCATTTGTATAAATCAGTTATTCTCAACGTTTAGCAGTTCTCAAACTTACATCTGCATCAGAATAACTTGGAGGGCTTGATTCAGTAGATATGGTGTTAGATCTGAGAATTTCTATTTCTACCAAGGTCCCGCTTATGTTTATGTTGCTGTTCTGATGAAAATAATTTGAGAAGTGCTGTTATAAATACAGGTCAAGCAAACTAGGTGAAATATTTGTGTTTCATTTTTTAAAAATGATAAATAGCATACAGATTTGCTATGTGAATGACTGGTTTGGAATTGGGATTGGAAATTTGGTTCATTTTTGGTTTTTTGAAAGGTGTACACATTTAGTATACACACATCTTGATGAGTTTGGGGATAAGTATATACCCATCTCTATCACCACTAATAAGAACTTAAAAATTTCCTTTACCTCCACTTACTCCTTTTATAATTATTATTGTTTTGTTTATTTTGTTTGTTTGGGTAAGAGTTAACATACCCACATACCCACTTAGCAATTTTAAATATGTGATATAGTACTATGAGCTGTAGGCAGTATGATGTATCTCCAGAACTTACCTAGCTTGTATAACTGAAAATTAGTACCCTTAAAACATCCCCTCTTGGCCAGGCCGTGGCTTATACCTGTAATCTCAGCACTTTGGGAGGCCGAAGCGGGTGGATCACCTGAGGTCAGGAGTTTAAGAGCAGCCTGGTCAAAATGGCAAAACCCAATCTCTACTAAAAATGCAAAATTAGCCGGGCTTGGTGGCAGATGCCTGTAATCCCAGCTACTGGGAGGCTGAGGCAAGGGAAGTGCTTGAACCGGGGAGGCAGGGGTAGCAGTGAGCCAAGATTGTGCCATTGCTCTCCAGCCTGGGTGACAGGGCAAGACTCCATCACAAAAATAAAAATAAATAAAAAAAATAACCTCTCCATTTTTCCTCCTTGGCAGTGCCTGGCAACCACTATTCTACTGCTTGTTTCCATGAATTTAACTATTTTAGATTCCACATATAATTTAGAACATGCAATATTTTTCTGTTTATTTCACTTAATGTCCTCCAGGTCTATTTGTGTTGTAAATAGCAGGATTTCCTTCTTTTTTGAGACTGAATAATATTCCATTATACATACATATCACAATTTGTATATTCATTCATCTCTTGATAGATTCATCTGTTGTTTCTGTATTCTAGCTTTTATAAATAATGCTACAGTGAGGCCCAGACAAGGTGGCTCATGCCTGTATTCCTAGCACTTTGGAAGGCTGAGGTGGGCAGATCATTTGAGGCCAGGAATTCGAGACCAGACTGGCCAACAAAATGAAGTGCCATCTCTACTCAAACTACAAAATTAGCCTGGCATGGTGGTGCCCACCTGTAATCCCAGCTACTTGGGAGCCTGAGGCAGGAGAAACACTTGAACCCGGGAGGTGGAGATTGCAGTGAGTCAAGATCACACCACTGCGCTCCAGCCTGGGCAACACTGTGAGACTCCAACTCAATAATAATAATAATAAGGAATAAAATATACTACTACAATGAACATAGGAATGCCAATATATCTTCGGGATCCTAATGTCAATTCCTTTGGTTATACATCCAGAAATGGGATTACGGGATTATATGGTAGATCTACTAATTTTGTGAGGAAGCTTCATACTGTTTTTTGTAATTACTGCACCAAGTTACATTCCTACCAATAGTAAACAAGGGTTTCCTTTTCTCCTATATCCTTGTCAACATTTATTTTATATATATATATATTTATATTATATATATATATA